>NC_080057.1:24036646-24201646 GCF_026212465.1 Amaranthus tricolor | reverse complement strand
GATCAAACGTAACGAACCGATTGTGAACAATTTGGAACCTCTATTCGATAAGAAGCCTAAGGATGACAATAAGAGAATCGTCTATCTACCTAATCTTGTCGGGGTACCCTCGAAAGGGAAGTTGGTTTACGTCGATATGAGTACCAAGAGCACTGCGAATTTTAGTAGTAGCAATTGGTTTTTACCCTCGTACCCCATTGATTCGAAAGATTTTAGGACCTACATTGTTGATCACAATGCTTTGGTGTTAACTTCTCATGTGAAAAGCCCTGGTGTTACCTTTGTTTATCACCCCGCGTTGGGTGGGAAAAGTGTCGATGATATGTCAAACGCGTTGAGTGATGAAATCGAAGATCCGTTTGTTGATGATGAAGAGTTCGATTTCCTTGTTTGGTTTAAGGAAACCGTTGAATTGGCTGATTTCGTAGTGTTGAAGATGAACATGGGAAAAGCGGAAATGAAATTTCTATCGGAATTATTCGAGAGCGGGACTATTTGCTACGTCGATGAGCTGTTCTTGCAGTTATCAAGTAATGACCTTGATGATGGTGGTGGTGTCGGTGAAGGCCAAACGAACGTGTTTAAGAGCTTGAGAAGCATTGGTGTGTTTGCCCATCAATGGTGGGGAAATATGAGTTCTGCCTAAAGGAATCAGCAGACCGTTTTACTATGATTTCTTATTTTCAATAAAATGCCTCAGCGTATGAGTTTGTCGAGGCGATGTTGTGTGCTATATCATGTTTGATCTGGTTTTAACCATTATGGTAAACCTATCTTCATGGATCGTTTATTGTTATGAACTTATGATGTTTACTTATGGTTATCTATGTAATGTGTCATGTTTGTTGTTCAGCATTTTATGTTAATGGAAGTATTTCTGGCTTTGTGATGATGTTTTGACTTTCTTTCTGTTTTTGCTACCGATAATAATATTTCGATCTCAACTATGTCAATATCCTTTTGTTAAGTTGTATGAATTCTATGATTATGATTTGGGTTTGAATGCTGTAGATATTGATACTTTGGTGAATATAATTTGAAAAAAAATAAGATTAAAGTTGTAATCTGCAAAATAACATTTTGAAAATTGTTCATAATGAAATTCTTTATGATTTAAAATTTGGAGGAAAATTGGATCTTAATTTGGATGAGGTCTTGAATTCAATTTGCACCCGGTTCTCTCATGCCCTCAACTACTTATGTCTTCTTGCCTTGTATGGGGTCTCAAAAACTTAGTTGTACTCATTATTAGGGGACCCCACTCCTATATGGGAGGTTGGAGAAGCTCTAGGTGAAAAGCAATAATACTCCCATAGACTCATTATCATTAGCAACATGAAGTCATCTAATACTTTCTCTGTTTTAAAATACATGCACCAAATATATTTTTGTGCAATTTAATACGTTTTTCGGATCTTTTATATATAGTAATATATAATTAAAAATTATAAAAATTTGACATCATGGAATTATGCGATGAGACGAATAAAACAAGATTCAACATGACTGGTTTTTTTCGTATAATTGCCGAAATATGTAAATTACTATAAAATGATGAATAGTGCAAAAATTGATTTGATGCAAGTAATATAAAAAGGTGGAAGTATGTGCTTAATATGTCAATTTGACAAATAATTCATGGTTAAAAGTTGTTGATAGTTTGATCAATAGAAAGTGCCGACTAATTTATTGATTTTTTACACCCATAGTTACAAGAGATGTGTAATATAAAGTACTTATTAGTTGTTTATTAGAGTATTGGATCAAAGTCATTTTTTTTGGTGACTTATAAGTTGTTTATCAAATATTTTTTAACAGTTTGACGAATTAACAAACCAAAAATTAAAAATCAACGATAAAAATCATTTATCAAGTATTACCTGAATTAATATAAAATTCTGAATTAAATAAATTAAAATTCACAATTTAAAAAGCTAAATAATTTTTAATGAAGAGTACTAGTAAGTCTTAACCTATTATGTAAGTAGGGTCCCAAATGTTATGGCAATTGATTGAAAGTAGACATTGGAGGCATACATCATAAATAATTCATTAAGTTCTTATGTGAGGGAGGTTCAAATGGTTCAATCACTATAACTTTTGAAGTTTCTTAGCTAGGGAGGTCGTATCTCTTGATTTTTTTTTTCTCCAAGGTTTCAACTTGCATAACTCTATAAGTACAAAGGAATTTCCAATTTATTTTTTTTAGAAAAGTTGTAACAATTGTCTAAAAAATTACACAAATTTTTGTGAAAGACAGTCTCTTTGAGAAATCAACTCTAATTGGATCGGCCCATTTTATATTTTTTAAAATATTATAAGTAAACATTAAGATATTGAAAGTAGGCATTTAAGATATTAAAAGTAGGCATTAAGTATTCGGTAAGTAAGCATTAAGAATAATGTAAGTAAGCATTAAAAATACGATAAGTAAGCATTAAACTTTAACGGCCCGTTTGGTACATGGTATTAGAGGGCGGTAATGATAATAAAATTAAGTAATAAAAAATTTGGTTGTTTGGATGCCTTCAATGGTAATGGATGGTAATAAAATAAGGTAATGAAATTACCAAAAAGGGTCATTTTTATTACCATCAAACAACCTGGTATGTTGTAATGGTAATGAAGTATTACTGTGGTAATAAAATAAGGTAATGTTTCGAGCTGAAGTAAAAAAATAATGAAGAAAAAAAAAGTAATGTATGTAATTATAAAAAAATATTATTATTAAAAAAATAATCATTAGATAGAATATTTTAGATACAATAATGCTTTTAGATACAAATATACAATAATGAAACTAAGAGTCATTATCGTTTTTTATTACTAACAACCAAATGCAATCAATTGAATATTATTTTCCATTACCATTCTTTAGTCATGCACACCAAACAAAAGAATCTTCATTACCAGTTCTCATATCCATTCCTTCATTACTATTGTCATTACAACATTTCATTCTCATTACTTCATTACCATCAACCAAACGGGCCGTAATGGGAAGGACTTGTGATATATCTCTCAAAGAGACGGTCTCTCAAGAGACTAGCTGAAAAAATTAACTTTCTAAAACTACGTTGAATATTTTGTTTTGTTTTGTTAAAAATTGCCTATTAAAATCATATCCAATCCGAAGCATGCAGTCAAATCAAATATCCAATATCCAAAATATTTGATATCTGATGCTAATGGAGATAAGATGAAAAATTAAAATCGAATATCCGCATATTAGATATCTGACATCCAAATTTAATCAAAATAATTTTTTAGATAAATTTAATTTTATTTTATTCCTATTAATATCCAATATCCGTATTTACTTATAATATGAAGATATCAATGTCAATGTCCAAATTCAATGTCAATTGTTCAAATATCCAAATCTCAAAAATTTGATACTTAAATCTATATTTGATATTCGAATTTTCAAAAACTAAATTCAAATCGATTATTGAATTGAATCATAAAAAAAATATAGATAAAAAAAAAAGGAAAATTATCAATGATACTTTTGTGTTTTTGCACTTTATTTTTAATACCCCTGTATTTTTTCGATTATCAATGGTACCCCTAGCATTTCACACTAATTACAACCGTAATATTATTCAAGTTTTTGCCGTTAAATCCTTTTAAAAACAAACCATGGTTAGCTTGTTATTTGTTTACCATTAAACTGATCGTTTGTTTTTAAAAGGATTTAACCTGACTTAGATGAGCATCGTAAGCACCGATTTGTAGATCAAACCTCACTATATTACTTACATTTTTCAAATAAAGGACAAGTTTGTACACAAGGTAAATTGGCACAGCATAATCTTTTTGTTGCCGTCAAAGAGAGTGAGCAACCAAACTATAAATATGATAAGAGTTGAGCAGAAGAAACAATTGGGGGAAAAACAAACTTTTTCGAAGGAGAAATCGGCAGAGATCGGTCATCTCTGTCGAGTTACTAACAACCGTGGTGCTACTCAATTGCTTCTTTCTTCTTCGTTTCCGTCATTAACTTTTATCTCCAAAAGCCTTTCAACTAGTTGCCGACATATGGGACAACGGTTGGTTTGAAACCGTAAAACTTTTGCGCAACCACTACACATACACTGCAACAACGAACAAAGATAACGAAAAAAAAAGGTCAGTACACAAAGGTCCTCAAAACAATTCACATTTATCTGCAAACAATACAAGTTACCAGGCCAACCAATACGCAGGATACCCAGAAAATAGACATAGGGAAAGTAGTTTTATCAATCACTTGTACTCAAAAAACGGGTGCTGAGGCACAAAATGACAAAATAAAAGGTGGATATGAACGATTAAATTAAGGGTTAATACAGGGCATTACAAAATCTACACAAGAAAACAATATCCCAAGCGAAATTCATGAATTAAATATATGTTTGTCAAGGAAGGGTCGGGATGTATGAAGGCTATCCATAAAGTGTTTTAGATTAACAACATTTCATTACCCCGACAAATTAAGTGGCTCGCATCTAGATGTGGTTTGGAGGGTTCGGATGTGTGCATCTTTACCCCTGTTAGATAGCTAAGAGGTTAGTTTTCGATTGTCCCTAGGCGACAAACATCATCTGCAATTTCACGTTAATAAGAAATGCACATGATTTAAATAGTCCTTAACCGAAGTGGACTATATTAAGAACTTTTAAAGAGTTTAGAAATCTGATGAAAATGCTTCTGGTAGCAAAGGTACAATTTAGAAAGGGGAGAGAGTTACCATGTGCCGACAAGGAAGGACAGTTGTGTCTCTAGGCTCTGACAAGCAGATAACACACTCTTTGCCAGGATCATTACCGTCAAAGTCGCTTTCGACAGAGTTCCCGATTCCATATATTTCTTGCAGCTCATACCTCACACCGTTTATTCGTAAGATCTGCTTAAGCACCTTAACCTTATATTCGCCTTTGTCCAATTCAAATACTGCTTGAGTTATCTGAGAATTGGAGCTGCCCGGAGCCGGCTCTCCATCCGTATATGTCTGATTAGCTGGGCATGCATCAGCCTTTATAGCAAGCGGATACACATCTGCATTGCCTTCCTGCGATAATTCAGCCTCCTCAAACATAGAGAAATCAATCCCGGTTCCGGAAGGTTGTCTAAACGTTTGGCCTAGGCCTTGCTCAAAGTGCACCACCACTGGAGGGAGTAAGTTTTCTTTTGTTGGTGTTAAGTTGCATTCCTCACCTTCTTTTGCAAAGAATATCACCGTTATGCTGTTTTCGAGCACCAAAAATATGGAAAACAGTTCGTAATTATCAGCGTATTCAAAATCCAGAAAATAGAAGCAAATATGATGATGGACAGCCAATCCTAAAAAATTCATAGCTAAAATAATATGACTGTTTCATATCAGATGTCAACAGCTCGTTCCATATCACATTATAGGACACGGCCAACAGATCAGCCTTTCACACTTGGATTTCTCCATTGCTATCCAGACATAGAGCAAAAATGCTTCCGAAGACAACGAAAATCAACCGTTCCGTTCATTATTACTATAATAAACACTTTACACAAGACTAACGACTTTTCTTAAATGCCACTAAAAATCCACTCTAAAATTAAGCTATTCTTTAACATGCTGAATGAAAGAAGAAGGGACCTCATTGTAACCAAGAATAAAGAGACTACAATTGAAAATTTAGATTCTTAAATGCCGAATATGGGCTGTCTTCATCATCAATTGCACACTTCAACATAGTCATCAAATATGTGTCAATGAGCAGCAACCTAAATGCAATTCCAGGACATGGATAACTGTGTGATATACAATGGGCAACTCAAGTCCAAAATAAGCAACCTCAAAGTTACATTGCAACACTAGAAAAAAAAAGCCCAGAATATGAGTTACCATTAACGAAATCCATTAGTGCTCGTTAAACAAAGCTCATATTGTCACAAAACCAATGTCAACCCAGAGGATCAATCCTTCAAAGTTCGTCAAAACCTTTGCAACGGTAGTTTGTGCCTTTCTAAGACTAGCCATAAAAACATTAAACCTTAAAAAGAGTAAAGCAAAAAACTTCATCGGAAAATCCATAGGGACATCCTCAAGCCATACATGTAATCCAATTGTACTTTTTACCTACAAAAAAAAATGCTTAACCACAATGCCACTTTCTTCTCTCTCCCTCAACATTCTCTAAGAATACTTCGACATCCTAACATCGTTCTTTAGATGTAGTTTCAGCATGATATCTTTAAATGAATTCTACCAGAATTACAGTACTTCCTGAACAAAGATAAAATTCTGGTCCACCCAAACCTGAAAAAGGTTTAAGGTCTGAATCATCCAAGCACTCCACAAGAACAATAATTTGTCTTTCTATCATTTTCTACTATTTTGCAATTCTAATTAAGGGGAGAGGAACCCAAGCAAGCCATAGTACATGATCAAGGCTACATCATATCATATATCGTATTGGCCGCATTGTACCGTCTTTTAAATTTACCAAACCAGTATTACGCAAATGCATACCTAAAGCTTGCTTAAAACCCAAACTATATAAGTCTAGAACACAGCAGGCCAGCACAAGTACACCACTGCTTAACTGTTGAAACAACAAGCACGAGAGACAACAAAAAAAAATCCGTTCTTTCACTATAAAATAATGTGAACCTCACAGCATTGTGCCAAAATACGTTCATGGCCGCAGTAATGGTTGCGAAATAGATTTTGAGTCATGGTTTTATCAGCCTATAATCCGGTCGCACTAAGCTCAAAAACCATTGCCATATAGTGATGCGGACTTGTTTTTCATAGTCATCATAAATATCAAACATCTTCCAATCTATTCTCATGAATATTCTATATATCAATATTAAAACTCACACAAGGTTCAATTCACTAAATTAGAGACTTTGATTGCATCATTTAACATAATAGTCAAAAAAAAAATTGAAAACACACAAAGAAAATTACATTTACAAACAATGAAAATCAAACCCACCAATCTTTTTCTCTTATTCTTTATAATTAAGTGACCATCAACCCAAAAATCACACAATAATAATTATTATTATAATAAATACAAAATATAATCAAATAACACCCACAAAACCCTAAAATTTCAGAAGATAAATACCTTCCAGCAACATCAGCATCAAAAGTGAAGGCAACAAGAAACTTTCCAGGATTTTCTTCATCGGCTTCAATTCTCAAACTCTCCTTCTTCAAATTAACCTCATTCCTAATAGTTACAGCCTTTTGATGCTCCACATAAGGGGCTGCAGCAGGAGGAGTCATCATTGGGGGCCCATAATTATATCTCCCAGCAGACCAATTCCCATGATGATGGGCTTGATGGTGATGATCAAACGGAGCGGGTAACGGCATCGGAATATTAGCGGGTGGTGGGTAATAGCCGGGTGCTGGAGGATGGTATTGGTAATAACCCGCCGAAGGATACGGCGTCGCAGCAGCGAAGACGTAACGGTTTTGAGTAATCTGTGGTTGTGGAGGCGGAGGTGCAGGTGGTTGGGGTTGGGGTTGGGGTTGTGGTTGATTCCGACGATTGCTTTGACGGCGCCGATTTCCGCCATTATTGGCACTACTTCCGATATTACCCATGAATTAAAAACGGATTATTAAGACAAATTAGGGGAATATTAGGTGGTAAATAAAGGAAGAATCTGAGATTGCGTAAAAGTTCAACAACAATTGGGAAATTGTGATTGTTAATGAGAATAGGTGATCGGATGAGAAGAGAGGTGGAGGAATAATTGGATTGTATTAATCATATTGGTATTGGGTATTATGGTGGGAGTGGGTTTCTTTTCTATGCTTTTTTGATGGTCTTAGAACACAAATTACTATTGCTAATAATAATTGTGAGCCAATTATACAATACTAGAAGAAAGTGAAAATTGTATTGTAATTTTATAGAATTTTGCATTAATTATGATTTTATCTATAAAAGGTGTGTTTTCAAAAAAAAATTTATCAGATTAAATAATACAATCATACAATACTATAAAAATAAAAAAATTGCAAATAGAGCTTTACCAAATGAAATCATTTTTACAATGTGATTGTGTGACACTTAAAACATGTTCACTATAATATGCAATTGCGTTTTTCTTTAAAAAATTTATTTATAGGTATTTCTATACTAACAAACTTCTTGCATTGCACGAGTTTGTATACTAATTTTTGTATGATAGCGGTGTTTGATAATCAATTGATAAATAGTAGTTGATAGCTCATTGCAATGGCTAATATCAAAAATTAGTGTTTGATGGTTTGACCATTTAACCCTCTATTTATATGAAAATAAATTAATATCGTTCAATAAGTTATTTTGTCGAACACCCCAGTGAGACATATTTAATTAACTTTTTTATATTCTCTTATACTGATAATGTTTTCAACAAGTATATTTTTTATACAAATCAAAAAAATGGAGTATAATATGTAAATGAGTTTAGAAGTTTTTAATATAAGTAGATTAAATGAGTCAATAAATAAATATATGTAAATTAAAAAAAATTATGAATTTTAGCAAAAATAAAAAGTATGAAAACTCATAAAATATTAAAACTCAAAATATTGCAAAGTCATTAGAAAGAGTTGTATATTTCTCTCTAGTTATTCACTTTTTGGATGGAAGTCAAATTGTGATAAGTGAATAGTTTGTTGATGTGTATAGTATTATCAATTTGCCCATTATCTTGAACCAT
Source organism: Amaranthus tricolor (assembly GCF_026212465.1). Taxonomy (NCBI): domain Eukaryota; kingdom Viridiplantae; phylum Streptophyta; class Magnoliopsida; order Caryophyllales; family Amaranthaceae; genus Amaranthus; species Amaranthus tricolor. Next base: position 24,192,952 of record NC_080057.1, on the reverse strand, counting down.
CCAACAATTTATAGTGCAATGTTAAATAAGACAAATATTTCTATACAATCATCATCATTCTTTTGACTTGTTATATTTCCCTTGAGTTGAGTACCTTATTTTACTATTATTATTAGAGTATTTGATTAAAAGTTGGATTATATAAAGTGTTCTAGATTTATATTTTGAAAAGATTAATATGAAAAGGTTAATGCATTTAATAAAATTTGATTTTTTTTGGGATCGATTAAATTCAATGCTAAAAGGCAAAAGCTATAAGCTTTCGTTATTTAATAAGATTAAAATCATAAATTTTTTTAGAGTATTAAGAGTATTCTATTTCCGAATAATGACAAGATCATATCTCCTTCTTTAATGAAATTTTATCTAAAGTGATCATTACTTAAATTTTTAAAATTTCAAAGTATTTAATAATCGCTTATAACTTTAATATGTTATGTTCAATTAAAATTTTAAAGTGATCAACCAAATAAATAGAGTAATTTATTAATTTGGATCCACGTCATAATAAGATGGTCTCATACAATATTTGTTAAAATCATAAACAGATCGAGCTAGAGCGGGATGAGAGGATCCAATCCATTTGAGCCCATTTTATTTTTTATGGGCACAGCTAAATCAACCCCTTTTAATTCACTCTTTCGTTATTGAGGTCGTCTTATCGTAAGACGACATCAATTAGGTTAACCCAAACTACATAATAGAAAATTGCTTTCTGTACAAGAGTGAATTTAGATTTTATTATTTTTTATATTTTTTGTTAACGGGCTGCTTGTATGGACTCGTTTCACGGTGAGACAATATCATACAAGACTTGCTACTTTTAATTTGAACTCGATTTTACATTTATCCGGCCCATTATATAAAGTCTAGGCTTCCGCTAGCCCATTATCAGTTATTTGACCCGCATCAACCGTTGAAGGCCCGAGTTTTTTGAAGTTGGGTCGCAACCTATAATTCCTTGCTAACTTTAGTGCAGCAAGAAGGAAGCCTCAACATTGGACTGTTTTGTTTCTTGGGCCAGCAGCACCTCTTGGGTTCAGTTTGGCAAAATTGGAGAAAATTTGAAATGAATAAGATAAATTATCAATAAAATGAATAAAATAAGATCAGTTTTAACTTATTTTCAAAATTAAGCGTGTAATTTTCAAATTTGTGGTTTTGGGCCGTTCGCAGTTAGTAACTACGAACAGGTCACAAAAACAAACTAGCTATTCTTAGTCACTAATTGTGAACAGCTTTGACTTTTTTTTGACAACTGCGAACAGCTACTTCACTTTTTTTTTTACCTGTGCGTATTTGTGGAGCATGTTGTTCGCAGTTTAACTGCGAACAGGTCAATAAAAAGTCAAAGTTATTCCTAGTTACTAATTGGGAACAGCTAGTTTGTTTTTTTTTACCTGTTCGCAATTAGTAACTGCGAACAGTCCCAAACCACAAGTTTGGTAATTGCAAGCTTACTTTTGAAATAAGTTGAAACTTATCTTATTTCGTTCATTTTATTGTTAATTTGTCTTAATCATTTCAAATTTTCAAAATTAGACTGGACATGTTTTAAACTCTGGGCAACTATATGGGATATAGGGAGCTGAAACTCAAAACAAAAAAATCAAATAGATTGTTAATTTTAACTTTAAAAATAGCGTGTTAAATATTAAATAATTCAACAATTAATATAAGTATTATAAATCTATCCATCTATTTCGGCTATAAATTTTGTGGGTAGTGGCCTAGTGGGTGGATATGAGTTCGAAAAACTTTATTTGTCATGGGTAGTGGGTAAATGATGGGTATTAAGTCTTACCTGTCAATTTCCACCTGCCTCGTTCCATTTCACTTAATCCACCCCGTACCCACCTGTGCTATAGTACCTTTTTATTTTGCAATGAATTTTGGTTTTTGATCTATTTTTTCTTTAGCAAACAACTAACAACAAACACATAATTTCTACCATTCTCTTTAACAACTAGCTTAAAAAATTAGCTCATCAACTAATATTTTTAAATGATTAAACTAAACAATAATTCCAATTAAACGTCATTTGCAAAACAAACCCGTATAAATTTTTAGGCAAAAATAGATTTTGAACTTGATATGTTGTAAGATATGAATACTAAGGCTAGACAATCCACGTTTCAAACAAATATAAAAACAAAAATAAAGTCGTTATGTCCCTGCTGAGACGTGCGATTTGCAAATCAGTCATAAAAAATGAAACGGTTGGTCTAATATTAAAAGACTCATTTATGGAAGTAGTTATAATTTAACAATTTTCTTCATGCTCTTATAATATTCGTGCAGTAGACTACATAGTTCGGTGGGTATAAGAAATGATGTCATCGTTGCCCACTGATTGTCGATATTTTTATTTTGATATATATATTTTGTATTTTAATTTTAGGATCATTATCTATTCATATATATTTATTGTTTTTAGAGTAAGTCTCCTAAGAGACTATTATTTTGAGACACGCTTAATACATTAAATCTGTCTGCTTTTGCTTTATTTTTTTTTATGGGTTGACCCAATTAGAAATGGTCTCTCACAAGATTTTGTGTTGTTCCTATTATTTTCTTGATCTCCGTAGAATTGCGTGTTGTTGCATTCTCAATAGGACGGAGTTAGCAAGTGCAGAGTCCCCTGTTATGTAAGGGGTCATTTGGACCACACTCGATTCATACGTTACGACTAGGAATGATCATGGGTCCAAGACCCTGTTGGACCCGCCCCAAATCCGCCTCTTTTTAAGGGTCTGGGTCTTATTTTTTGAGACCCATCGGATTCGGGTCGGGTCGGATCTGGATCCAGAATATATTTGACGGGTCCGAGTCCGGGTCCCAGGTACAGACCCGAACCCAGACCCGACCTCGAGACCCAGACCCTAGATCCGCCCCTCATACTCGGACTCGGACCCTATACAATTAAATATTTTTTTTTACTTTTTAGTAATTATTTTGTATTTGAATTTCATGGACTCGAACAAGTGTTTATAATACAATAATAAGTTGCTTTCAAAAATACTAAAAGACTAACATAAGGTTCAATTTTGACAATCAAAGAGACTTTGTTTATGACCCATTAAGGACCCTACACCCGTCAGATCCAGAGGGTCTGAAAATTTTGGACCCTTAAGGTCCGGATCCGGGTCTGAATCTATAAAAAACACAAGGGTCTGGGTCTGGCCAGACCCGCCCCAGGACCATCCCTAGTTACTGACTCTTGAAAAATTTATGTGTATTTGCGATGTTTAGTAAAAGAAAAAAAATTAAGACTACGGCATCCACTTGGCATAAAAAGTAGGAAAAATTTATTATGAATAATACAATATTTCGTTAATTTTCCTATACTAAGTATGACCTTATGATTAACCATGAATAACACCAACTTAGGGGAATTTTCCTGAAATAATACCAACTTTAGTTTATTAGCTAATTTTCTGTAATAATACATTATTTCGTTTTGTACTTGTTTCGACTGGATTTTCGAAAGAGTTATCCCATAAGGATAATCGCGACGTCCTTTTTTTGAAAAAAATATTGTTATGATGTGTAAAAATGACGTCAAATATCTTTTTATTTTTTTTGTTAATTTATGTGTTTTATTTTTATTTATTTAAAAATATGTGGACCAATGGGATATTGCCACATAGACAACTTAACCTCTCAAATAGGTCAAACACTCAAACTTAACGGTCAAGTCACGTTTTCTGTTAAGTGGTAGTCATTTGCAGAGAAATATATTACATTAGGTAGTTTTTTGCAAAAAAAAGAAATAAAAATACATAAGGTAGTTTGTTGCAAATAGACCTATAAGGTAGTTTGTTATAATTTTTTCTATTTTTAATTGAATTTTCTTATCTTTATGTTAATAATTAGTTTGAATAAATGAATACTTGAATCTTAAAAACTCATACAATAAAACAATCAATTATGAAGATAGTAAAAAAAAAGACTTCATAACAAAATGAGCAATGATTTTCTTGTTAATAGTTTAGTAATATACATTTAAAGACAAATAACAAAGACACATAATGTCAATAAGATTATAGATAATTTAAATATTCTGTGACTAAAAAACATCAAAATTTACTTTAATTCAAATTTAGCTATAATTTTTAATTATATGAATTGATTATATATTAATGTCATTCAATTTTTTTTTCAACTCTGCCCCTTGCTTTATGCCTTACTCAGCACGCAGTCAGCAATTTCTATTAATTTTCTGGCTTTGATCGTCTACCAAATGGGGCGAATAGTACTGTACTGAACCGCGTTGAATTACCATTTTAACCAACTTATTTCCTTCGTCTTGCACTACTCCTCCTCCATGAATAAGACAAATATCCAGAATTTTTATAAATGACATTTTGGTTTATTTCATTAGCGATAGGTATTGACTATTTTATTGTCTTTTAATTATTGAAAAAGTTATTATATATAAATTTCGTTTTTTAATTTAGGTATTAATTATTAGTTATTTATTAGATATAAAAATATAAGCTAATGAACTATTCTTTTCATATTGTCTTAACAACTAACTTTTTAACTAAAAAATCAAATATCAATTAAAAAGCTATATACTGAAAAGAAAAACTATTTTACAAACACTTTTTTAGCAGTTAACTAAAATATAAAAATTATATCAAAATCAAAAGACAAAAAGTAGTTAAAATGTACAATAATAAAAGTTAAAAAAAAAAAGAGAAATTGATTTGGAAGAGGATATAAATAATGAGCAAGTAGTACTCCATATAAGGTTTTTCACACCATTACATATCCATTTATATTGTATACAAATAGTAGAGTTGATAGATATACGCCCGAAAGTCAAAAATCAAACCATATTATATTCAATATTTATTTACATTTATTAAATGAATATTTAATTATATTTATTAAATGTTAATATAAAAAGTAGCAGATATTTTTAGAGTTCACACTTTAACTTCCTCAATTAATATTATTTTCTTCATTCATCCATTTATTCCATTTTCTTCATGTTCATGGTAGATCATAGATGGGTCATATGAAGCAAACCAGAATGAAAAACAAGACAAGCTTAAGATTAACCTTGTGTTTCCCTTGTTTCAGTTCATCTAATTCTGTTTCTGATGAAGAATACAAACCAAGTAAGTTTTATTATTTCTATTTTTACTATTTCTATTTGTGGGAATTTTTTAAATGTTATGAAAATTTAAGATATCAATATAATTTGACTAAATATTTATTTCCAAAGATTTTTGAAGGATTTTACAAAGCTTGATTTTGGGATTACAAACAAAACTTGAGTTTGAACCCAGCTAAAACTGAAAATAAAATTTTGAATGAAACGGTTTTATCATGAGACCTTTTTCGGTTGAATAATTTAACAAATACAACAGATGAGCTTTTTAAGGTCGTCTAACTAAGATACGGTCTCTGTTACGTTAGTTAGCTTTATATTTGGGTTCCGTAAAGAAATCACTAAATCAAAAGTTTAAGCTGATGGTTAAGGCCCCATAATATATTATGTACTCTAACACGCCCCTCACACGAGAGCCCTTTAGATTAGAAGTGAGATTGTGGATGTGACACAGGCCCATCTCATAAATAGCGCCGAATATTTCACTGTAAATGAGGAGAGGTTGAGATTTGAACCTGTGACCTTTTATCAACCGACTTTTAATACCATGATAAAGAACCTAAATGGGTCCGAATCTGAGTCTAATTAGTTTCATTCCGAACCACCCTATGACCATCCCCAGTCGTGAGTATATGGTAGAGGGAAAGGGAAAAATAGGAAAGATAATAAAAATCAAAATCAAATTTCTCTAGGAAAAGTGGTAACATGATGGAACTAAGACATTACCTTAGACTTCTAAAATGCCCAAATTTTATATATTTTTGTGGTTCTACGATGACATAAGACATGTTTAGTCATAACTTTTGATTATTTTCACTTCAAAAAAATTACTTATTCACCATTTGTGCACTACAAAATTGAATAGGTGCACCAAATGTAGAAGGATTTCGTGTATTCTCTTACAAAGAGCTTAAGACTGCCACCAGTGACTTTAAGTCTTCTAATAAAATAGGCGAAGGCAGCTTTGGCTCTGTCTACAAGGTACTATACTTTAACAAAGCTAGTGCATTCTTGTCATCTATCGATGAATCATTTTAATCAAAAGTTTAAGCTTAATGATAAAATATATTACATATTCAGGAACTGCCATCATCAACTTAAGCTTTTGATTTAGTTAGTTTCATGATATGATCTAATCAGAAGCCAATGTGACAGAAAGTCACGAGCTCAAATTTGATTCATCCCTCATCAGAGATCAAAGGACTATAACATATGCTGAGACTACAATCATCAGTTTAGGTTTTTAATTGCGTTGCTTTCTTGGCTATTGATGATTATAATCTCAGAAGATGTTATATACTCGATCAATTATAACTAATCTTATGCGTTGATTGGATATTAAAGGGTCGTCTTGAAGATGGATCAACCGTGGCAGTAAAAGTCCTTTCAATAGAACTCGAGTCACTTAAAGGAGAGCGAGAATTCATATCAGAAATAATAGCATTGGCTGATATCAAACATGAAAACCTTATCACTCTTAAAGGATGTTGTATATCTGGTGCCAATCGATTTTTGATCTATGATTACATGGAGAAAAATAGCTTGGCATTGGCCTTCCTAGGTACTTCGAAAAATTTATATATTTGTTAGAGTATATAACATATCGCGGGGCTTCAACCATCAAACTTAAGCTTTTGATTGGGTTGGTTGCTTGACATGGTATCAGAGCTTAATCTGATGATTAAGATCCTAGAATATGTTATATACTTTAAGAATATCAATTCGAATAATCAACTAATTGGTTTTTCATGTGGGGATTAATGGGAAATGTTATTCTAGGAGGATATGAAAGTAGAAGAAAATTTGATTGGAAAAAGAGGAAAAACATAGCATTAGGAATTGCAAGAGGGCTAGCGTTCTTGCACGAGGAAGTAAAGCCACACATAATGCACCGCGACATTAAACCAGCTAACATATTGTTAGACGAAAATTTCTCACCTAAGATCGCGGATTTTGGATTGGCAAAGTTGTTCGTAAGTGACACTTCTCATGTTAGTACTCGTGTGGCGGGAACTTTGTAAGTGATCGAGCATTTTGATGCATTATTTCATGTGTGTGCCATTTTTTGTGCCTATCTGTGACTGTGATTTACTGATTTTGATGAGTCTTTTACTTTTTGTAAAAGGGGATATCTTGCACCAGAATATGCAATTACTGGTCATTTAACACGAAAATCAGACGTGTATAGCTTTGGTGCGTTACTATTACAAATAGTTAGCGGACTCTCAGTGGTGGAATTCGACATAGAACATGGGGATACATACCTAGTCGATAAGGTACTATTGAGATAGTTTTACTTCCATCCATTTCATCGCGTAAATTACAAAGTTTTGTTAATACAAATTCGTTGCTCAGGCATGGAACGAGCACAAAGCTAACAACCTTCTACGACTAGCTGATCCCTCACTAAATGAAGAGTTCTTGAAAGAGGAAGTTGTCGAAGTATTTAAGGTTGGCTTATTATGTGTGCAAGAGACAGCTTCACTTCGGCCTCAAATGTCTGAAATCGTGAAGATGTTATCGAATGAATCGAGTATAAACGAAGTGTCGATAACCAAACCCGGCCATCTTCCTGATCTAAAGACACTTAAGATAGGCAACAGTGATAAGTCCTCCTCAGATAGTGCATCCAGTAAAAGCTATATGTCACTTATTACTACAACTATGACAAAGTGATCAAGTACAAAGGGGTTGGGGTAGTAGCCTATACATGAAAATCTAATTAAATTTGTTTAACAATTGTTATTTTTTGAATCGTTCTTATTTATTTTGTTGTTTATTTTCATCGTAGCCCATTAAATCTCGTGAGCTTCTTTTATATATATGAATGTGTGAAGTTGATGTATATAATCACATGAGCTTCTTATATACATATATGAAGTATGTCATAAGTGTTATTAGATGTTAATAAAAAAATATTTTTTTTGAATTTTGTTAAGCAGAAGTTTGCGTATATTACATTTTTCGAATTTTGATTTAATGGAAGATTGGGTCATGGGTGAAAGTCATTTAATGATTTTGTGATTACGAGTGATCCTAATGAGATTTGAAAGAAGTCCTCCCCAACTTTTTTTCTAAATAAAAAGGCTTAAAAATCGGTAAAGTATATAAATCAAAGCAAAATCTTAAAATGATTGTTGAGACACCAAAATATATTATATATTCTAACAAAAAAAATTTGAAAATTAAACAATCACTCTTTGTGCTCACCTATTGAGACCACTATGCATATCATGTATGATTCTCATACTACTACATAAAAAATAGAAAAAAGAACATAAAAATAGAAGAGTATAGACATGCTTGGCTCTCTGCACGCCATAAGCCGAGGCCGCCCTATGACGGGTGGAACTTGCAAATGGCATACAGGGAGCCAGGCATATTATTTACATTTTACCTAGTTTACTTTCGCGAATAAAAAATTGTTTTACATACCAAGGGGCTATAATCATCAATTAAAGCCTTTTGCTGAGCACTTAAATTAATTCCTTCACATCGAACACGATTGTTTGATCCCAAATGCAAATGCAGCAAATAAAAAAAAATGTAAGAAACTAAAAAAAGAGTAAACTACTAAGCCTATGATAAGAGAAGATCACATGAAACATAATTGTGGAAACATTGAAAAAAATGTGACAAGTTTTAGAACTCAAACAGTTTCTGTTATTTTTATAACAAACTGAAATAATATATGTTTTAGAAAAATATTAGATGAATTGATTATTGAGCTTTTATAAATATTTTATTTTATTGAAAAACATTGATAAACTTTAAAATAAATACGTTAAACACGTGAGGCCTAGTAATTTTTGAATAGATTCAAGGTTAAATATGATGTGAAACTTTTGAATATATTTGTTAAAAAAAAAAAAGAAATAGACAGATTAATAATAAAAATCACATAAAGATCTCTAAACTTTAATACTTATTGTGAAATTAGCTCAAATTTAAATTTGAATTTTTTGATTTTTCAAACACTTATATTGAGCAAATTTTAGATTTTTAAATGAAATCATAATTTTTAAGTGTATATATATTTTAATCGTTAATTATTCTATTCTTAAAAAGTAAGCCATTTTTATTAAATAAAAATGATTAAATAATTAAAAATAACAAATGCTTTTAAATATTTTTTTTAACATAAAGTAATAAATGCTATATGTTATCCTCAATGATCTCACATTCAAAATTAAAGTTTTATTAATTATAGTGATTGGCTTTAGAATTGTTCGTTGGGGATAATTAATCAAGGCTTGTTAGCTTTCTTATTTTTGGGTAATTTTTATTTGTTATCTCTTATAATTTCGGTTTCATAAATCTATTCAAATCGTAGTAAATGAAAAGATAATTAAAACTCTCCCTTACTATATTTATTTCATTTTATTCATTGATCAATTTCCGAACATGACTACATAGTAAAAACAAGGTTGTGTCATTGTATTGTAATCGTATTATAAAGGTTTTTATGCTTCCCGTAAAATTCATACCATAATTGCAATTTTAAATTTTATAATATTATATCAGCTAGTCTCTTGAGAGATCGTCTCTTTGAGAAACGTATCTCAAGCCTAATCCATTAAAGATTAATGTCTACTTACCGTATTCTTAATGCATACTTACATTATCCTTAATACTTACTTGTCGTATCCGTAATGCCTACTTTTAATACCGTAAATGTCTACTTACATCATTTTTAATGTCCACTAACATTATTCTTAATGCCTACTTACAATATTTTAAAAATAATATAATAAATCGATCAAATTAAAAATAATCTTTCAAAAACACCATTTTTCATAAGGATATTACATTTGAGCTATTTAAAGATTCTCAACTTGCAAGGTTTTACTTAAATTTAGACTATCATGAAAAAATTAGTGTGATACACATACTCCCATTTTCCAATTAAGTTTATTATTAAGAGTGATATTTTTTTTTCGTAATATATTACATTTAATAGCAAATTGAATAAAACAAAGACGTAATTAGTTATGGAGCTGTCACTATTGTTGCCTAATTTTCAACCACTATCTACTATCAAGTGTCTATATTTATCTTTTAAATTCCCAGGAGATTAGTAATGGTGACACTTTGGACTTTTGGAGTCTTCTTGTTATGCAGGCAGGACCACGGACCTTTTTTTTTTTTTTTTTTTACTTTTGTCAATATTAATTTGCAGCTCAATTTTAGATAATTATTTGACATTTTTTATCATACGATTTCATCATAAAACATACTTTTTTAAAAATGATTGTAAAACATGTTTTATATATGCGTTAATCAATCAAACTAATAAAGTACAAATTATTAGCATATGGGCTCTTGTTAAGTCCTAGTGTTACGTTAGTTGTGTGGGCTAAGCCCAAATCTAGTTATAGACAAATTGAATTGCCTTTTGATGTTGAGAAAATTATTTAAAACTACCTTTTCTATACCCTTCTTTGCAAAAAACTACCTTTTGTAAATTTTTTTGCAAAAAACTACCTTATTTAAAGTATTCTTTGCAAAAGACTACCTATTAACGGTTTCTTAGTGTTTGACCGTTAAAACTGACGTTGACCATCACGTGCAAGTCACGTGATGTATTAAAATTTTTTTTTTAAAAAAAGTAACAATAATAATAATAATAAAAATAATAAAAATAAATAATAATAATAATAATAATAATAATAATAATAATAATAATAATAATAATAATAATAATAATAATAATAATAATAATAATAATAATAAAAATAAAATTTAAAAATAAAAAATAAAAAGAAAAATAAAAAAATAATAATAATATTAATAAAAGTAATAATAATATAAATAAAAATAATAATAATAATAATAATAATAATAATAATAATAATAATAAAAATAAATAATAATAATAATAATAATAATAATAATAATAATACTAATAATAATAATATTCTTATTATTGTTGTTGTTATTATTATTATTATTATTATTATCATTATTATTATCATTATTATTTTATTTTAATTAACTTTTTATTATTATTATTTTTTTTTTATTTTATTTTTATTTTTATTATTATTTTTTTATTTTTATTATTATTTTATTTTTACTTTTATTTTTATTTTTATTTTTATTTTTATTTTTATTTTTATTTTTTTTATTATGATTTTTGTTAGTATTATTATTATTATTATTATTATTATTATTATTATTATTATTATTATTATTATTATTATTATTATTTTTATTTTTATTTTATTTTTATTATAATTTATATTATTTTTTTTATTTCTTTTATTTTTATTTTTATATTACTATTACTATTATTATTATTATTATTATTATTATTATTATTATTATTATTATTATTATTTATTATTATTATTATTATTATTGTTACTTTTTAAAAAAAAAAATTTTTTAATACATCACGTGACTTGCACGTGATGGTCAACGTCAGTTTCAACGGTCAAACACTAAGAAACCGTTAATAAGTAGTCTTTTGCAAAGAATACTTTAAATAAGGTAGTTTTTTGCAAAAAAATTTACAAAAGGTAGTTTTTTGTAAAGATGGGTATAGAAAAGATAGTTTTAAATAATTTTCTCTTTGATGTTTGACAACAGGGTGTTATTGTAAGAATTTGTATGAAAGAACAACAAATCTGAAATGGTACAACAATTTGAATACATACTTCACTTTGTGAAGTAGAAAATGGTAAAAAAATAAAAACAAGGAAAGAATACAATACAATACAATGGCAAGTGAATGTACAAGAACAATAGACTCTGAATACATGTACAATTGATAATCACACTATACTTCACCAAAACTATCTTTCCTTCGATACACCATAGAATTGTTTAGGTACTATAGAATTAGTCCTTCTTTTACGATCTGCTCGAGTAAATCAGCAATGGTAGACATAGAAGGCCGATCACACGAATTATCTCGTACAGCAGACTCAGCTATATCAGCTAATCTAAGCAATGGTTCGACATTTCGAGGAAGTGCCACATATCTGTCGATAATAGCAGCCGCCTTCCCCTTCCTTACGAGGGGGACAGCCCATTCGACGATATTAGGAGGTGAGTAATCAACATCGTATGCTTTCCTTCCACTAAGAATCTCTAACAAAACAATCCCAAAATTGTACACATCATTCTTCATATCTTCACCAAGCTCCTTCTCATTGAGATTACAACACCCGAAATCTGAAATCCTGGCTCCCCAATCGGAATCCAAAAGAATGTTAGACGACTTAACATCTCGATGAACAACCGGGGGACTAGCCTCCATGTGAAGGTACTCTAGTCCCTTTGCGGCTTGTAATGCAATCCTCAACCGGAGAGTCCAACCAAGAGGCGAAAGACCTCCATGGAGATGATCGTGTAAAGTACCGTGTGACATATATTCGTACACAAGAAGCCTCTCCCCCATCTCCGTACAATAACCTAACAAGTTTACGATATTACAATGTCTCATCTTACAAAGTATCTCCAATTCGTTCTCGAAATCCCTAATGTTAGTGTGGATTATAGTAGCTGCATTCGCTCTCTTAACCGCTACTTGTCGCCCATCGGTCAATAAGGCCTTATACACAAACCCATAGCTTCCTCTTCCTAGCTCATTAAACTCCTTGAACCCATTAGTGGCATCCTTTAGCTCTGACAGTCGGAATATCTGTGCTTCCCCGGGACATTGTGCAGCAGGCACAGGAGGATTCGCATCTGCGTTTGCATCAGATTCAGGATCTTTCTTCCCTATACACGATCGAAACTGCTTTGTGGGCCCATCTTTCGATTTGAAGAAGTACAGATACGGAAACAGACACCAACCAATCAATATCAACAGAAAACCAGATATGGACGGTCCCAAAATCAGGACGATCTTTTGCATTTGATGCTGATGTCTACGCTTCATTTCGACCTGTGCAAGCCCACAAACGTCCCAACACGAGCTATTCTGGCAAAGCGAACAAGGGGTACAAATCCGATCAGCATTCTCCGTGCACTGACTCGATGGAAAATACCCAGATGAGCAATTTGTCCCACAAGATGAACAAATATGCAAATCTTTCCTTATGCATATATTAGCCAACTCAGGTTCGTTCAGCAAGCTTGCATTGAAGGTAAATTCTCCTTCATTGCAAGCCCTAGGAGTACAAACCCCAGGACTACATAGCTGCAATGGAGGATTATAATCAGGAGGCTCAACAGTTTCATTAACAAACCAACAATCAAGAACCAAATCATCTTCTCTTATACCACAAGCAGCTATATCCGATGTAGCAATGGCGAAAAAACCAGAATTCTTTGGAATTAATGAAGAATTAAAGTCTCCCCAACATTGAACCCCATGAGTATCAGCTCTAATCCCACAAAAATGGCGGAAACCGCCACTCAAAGCAATGAATCTAGCTTCAGATGGTGGATCATTAACATATGAATCGTTTTTACCCCAACATTTGATTTCCCCAGACCCTTTTACAATTCCACAAACACTATTCTTACTAGATGCTAATGATAGAAAATTCCCAGAAATTTTAGAAATTCCCAGATTAGATGAATTGGGTCCCCAACAAATAAGCTTATTATCTTCTACAATAACTCCACAACTGAACCCATCCCCTGAAACAATCTTTTCAAAGAGCAAATCAGCAATATACTGATCATAAAACAGAACACTCTGTTTAGCAGTTAAACTTTTAGAACTACTTGACCCAGACCCAGATTCATGAAAAATATCCCAACAATCAACAGAACCCACATCATTATCCGAATAATAATACCCTCTAATAGCACAAACATGATTAGTACCAGCAGCTATATGAGAATAAGTATTGTATCTATAAAAAGACGGTACAAGATCAGAACCAGTACCATTAGAATCCCAACAGTAAGGTTGTGAAGTGTTTGCTAAAATGCCACACATAAAACCTTGACCACCGGAGAGAGCCGCCATGGAAGGTATAGAAGTAAAATTTTCCGGTGACGTACCCCAACAAATAATGTCTTGTTTACCACTAGCATCGATAGCACAAAAGAATGGATCATAATGACCGCCAAAAGAAGCAGAGATGGGACCCATGGATCCAAGCCCATATGCAGAAATGGTAAGAGAGAGAAATATGAAGGAGAAAAGGGAGGAAGAGAGAGAAAGCATAGCTTGTTATTGTGGGGTTGGGATTGGGAAAAAGGGGGACTGAAACATGGAAGGAAGCACAAAGAGAGTGAGATTTATGAGGATATGTTTTATATATTTTTTTAGTGAAGAAATTAATTGATAGTGAGATGTTGACGAGTGAGAGAGAAGATGGGGAGAATTTTGATAGCAAAGCAACGTGGAGATCCGCCATTTTTACGGTCTTCTGCTGACAATTGGTATGAACTTAGAGTGTGAGAGTCGTTTACCTGCTACTAATTGTTTACTGCTCTTTTGAAGAACTTATGAAGGTCAATTTTTCTTTACTTATCGGCATTTGGGATGGGATAAGTTTAGCGGTCAACATGGTTTGATTTGGTTTTGTCTGATATTAAAATTAAATTAAATTTAGAATTTTGGTTTAGAAATTTTTCAAATTGGATTGGACTAAAATTATTTAACAATAGTCTGTTTTGATCTGCTTTACGATTTTTTATGTTTATAATTTTTTTCAAATTAATATAAATTAATATATCTTATATAAAAATATTTCGCACTTACAAACACAAAATATAATAATTAGTAATTAGTTGATTGCATTAACATTATTCAAGTATATATTACTATATAAAAATAATTACATCTCAAAATATCAAGTTAGCGACCTTATTTTTTTTAAAAAAAAATTATAGTTTATGTCATAATACGGTTTGCAATCTGGTTTCTGAAAAATAAAAAATCGGGATCAAACCGTAAATCATAAATTTTTTATTAAAAAAAATAGAACTGACCATTTAGATCGTAGACTAAACCAAATACTAAAATTATAGGTTAATCCAATTTGGTTTACGGTTTAAATCAAATTTTATTGTATTCGTTACCTTTTTCTTCAGGAGCTTAACTTGTGCGGCTCCTATATTTAACCAACAATAAATATAAAGACATATCATCAACTCAACTACATGGATTTAGGTTTGAATCCAAATTTTAAACCAATGAAATTGAGTCAAACTTTGAGTTTACTCAAAATAAATGGATTTGTGTCAATTTCCACCTATCACCATTGCTAAATAAGCACATGGTTAATTAATTTTTGTAATTGTATAATAAGGCAAATAAAATCTTTATCAAAATGGTTAAATATAAATAAAAAAAATTAAATAAAGTGTTATCACTCCAGTAAATTAAAGAGGCATTGAACGGAATATTTATGTTTCAATGAGAGTATATATATGTTGTGCAACTTGAGTCTTAGAAGGCTTTTGAAAACATTATTATAATACAAACTTCCAAAAAATGACATCAAAAGTTTTTAGTACTAAACAACAATAAAGGATGGAACAAATCAAAAAGTGAAATATATTCTAAAATTTAAAAACTATAAAAGCTAATCACTAAAAATACACCTTAATAGAAGTAGAAGGAGGGGTGTTCAAAAATATTCGATCTGAAATATCGGATGTTCGATTCTAAAAACCGAATAATTATATGTTATTTGCAAACCAAATAACGGATTTATATCAGAATATTGACAAAATGGGTATCAGGTTTCTTTTTATTATTATGTAGTATTTTTTTTAAATATATATATGTTTATTAAATTTTTTTTGTTTAAGTAGTCAAATTTACTAATATGTACAATTCTCAATTAAAAGAAAAAAAGAAAATAACTACTTTATTGCTAATTAATTTAGACTTTTGTAACCATATATGATATATCCCAACACGATTTCTATTCAAAGTTTAAAAAACAAGCTTGATTAAAAGAAAAAAAGCAAAATGAGCTTAAATATTTATGAGTGAAAAAACGTAACTATGTTTAAAAAAAACCAAAAAACACAAAAGTTCTATAGCGGATATTCGGTATCCAATCCGGATTAAATCGGATATCCGCTTGTTCGGACCAAAACCGGATCACAATTTTCACTATCCGAAAAACCGGATATCCGGATCGATCTGGCATCCGATTTTGAATACCCCTAATTAGAAGTACATCAATTACGTTAATTTTTGGAAATTCCACGTGGTAATCTTGAGGTTTTGGGTTTTCCACGTAGTAACCAAAATTTTTAAAAAATCTATGTGGAAACTCTAAGGTTTACCAAATTGTTCCACTGTGACCTTTTTGAGCATAAAACGTTAGTAAACGTTAATTTCGAAGCTTTAAGGCTGTTGTACGCCTATCTATGCGACTCAGCATGTTAAATTCCATCAGTTTCAACGTTTTCCCCCAAAACATAAATCCTAATTGTACCTGTAATACCCAAGATTTAGCTTGAAAAGGGATTAATAAACTACTCATATCACAAGGTGCATCTTCTCTTCATGGGAGCCCATTTGTTAAGAACTCCACAGTTAAGCGTGCTTGGAGGGGAGCAATTTTAGGATGGGTGACCTCCTAGAAAGTTTTCCCGGGCGCGCACGAGTGAGGCCAAAGTGTGCTGGAAAGACTTGTGTTGGTCTGTGGGGCCAGTCTACAGTCTCCATGAGTAGTCACCAGCGGTCCGTTAGGCCGGGGTGTTACAGTACCATCTTTCATCAAAATCATATTTTTTCCCCAAATTCAAATATAGTACTTGAAATGGTGAGTTAGGACTTATGTTTTGGGGAGAAACTTGAAACTGGTGGAATTTGAAATGATGAATTGCATAAATAAGCGTACAACTGCCTTAAATCTTTGAAATTAAAGTTTTCTAACGTTTTATGTGTAAAAAGGTCACGGTGGAATAATTTGGTAAACCTCAGGGTTACCGCATGGATTTTTCAAATGTTTTGGTTACCACGTGGAAAACCCAAAAGCTCAGGGTTACCACGTGGAATTTTCCTTTTTTATATTGACTATGTTTGACAAATAGTTGATAGTTTGTTGATAACCGATTGGAGTTATCTATTTGACCACTCGATTAGCTGATTTTATCAATGTATTTGACCATGTTGGTTAAAGCAGCTTGTTGTAAATTATTTCATGACAAGTTGTTTCACTAGCTAATATACCATAATAGGCAGCATTGGATGATCACTCAACCATTTATTTACACCTAGATAAGCTGAAATTACAACAAACTACTTTGTGAAACATCTACATAGTATATTTCACTATTTTAATTCAACATATTTTGATCAATTTATGTATAACTAGAATATAAAATTTAGCACTAGCAAAGTATGTGATTATAGAACTAAATAAAATATTACTTGATTATATATTTTTAGCAACAATATCTAAGTAAAATTAAGTAATAAAATATTAAATACTTCTTCATTATATAATACTAATACCAAAACAATTAACGGACGAAATACTATATGAAAGCTCTAATCAATAATAAGTGAATCTTTTCCCAAATTAATGCAAATTATAAAAATATTTCCTAATATGCCTCAAAGGAAAAAATATTTCCCTAAATACTGTCCACGTAGGATAGCTTATTTTTTTTAATGCAGTTATACAAAACTGTCATTCCAAATGACAGTTTCCTTGACATTATAAACCGTTGTTACGCATAGCCATTCTTTTTTAATTTTTGAAAATACCAAAACTACCATTAAAAGTGGCGGTTTAATCTGCAGGATTTTTCATATAAACCGCCATTTAAAGTGGCAGTTCACCTTTCATATAAACCGCCATTTAAGGTGGCGGTTTTGTTTGCACCATTTTTCCTACTTTCTGTCAAACTATTCAACATTAAACGTTTCATACCCTGCATTAAAATACTTTAACACTTCGTATTACATAACAAATGAACCAACAAGCTCCTCCAGTACTCAAAACACCTCATTCACCGAATTTTCAATTAAAAACGAGGACAATTGTACACATGATTAATGAAAATAGCGCATATATATTACATAACGACCATTCAAAATAATACGTAAGTTGAATATGTACAATAATCATCCCAAGTCAAGTAATCTAGACTCCCCGACCCCGTTTGCTACGTACATCAGTCGTAGAGGTCGATGTGGACTCCTCAGCCTCTATGATGACTTCAAGAACAGGTGCTCGTCGCTGACTAGCACGTTGATACGTCAAGATCCGATTAGGAGGCGATGGATGTGGAGGAGTGGACACAGGCCATGGGGAAACAAATGGGGACATAGCACCTGTAGATGTTGATGGAGATTTCGAGGATCGACCTCGACTAGATGAACGACCGGATCCTCTTGATGAACCTCTACTAGAACCTCGTGAAGAACTACCTCTGTGACCAAAACCCCTAGTGGAAGGAGTGTGCAACGTGTCATCATCAATGGTAGTGGGACGGGTGGGAATTAGGTAATCATACCCCGTCAGACTTGAGACCTCCGTCAACGACGTGTTGATGGAGCCCAAGGTCTGAGTACATAAGTGATACCCTACAACAATAGGCAACGTAGAGGCACCTTGTGTTGCATCATTACACTGTACTAGAACCAATCTTAGGCGCTCAGCCAGTATATGAATAATAAGTTTTATAAGAATTAATTGTACTAATTAATATTTTGAACGTTGAAAGAAAGCCTACCAATATTGTAGTAGTGGGATGATAGTGTGATGCTGGTTGTGCAAATGTTGGGTTCGTGATGCGCAATATCGTGATCTGCCTATACCACGCCATGTACATACCCAAGCTCTAACCTGTGTAGTTCTCTCCTTGCACGATCACGCTTTCTCGATCATTCCATCTACGTGCGATCGATGTCGAACCAAGAAGTTATAGTCGGCAGTCCTTCGATCAATGACATGTCGTGTAGCCTGAGTGTCACAAGCATCCGGAATAGGCTGCTCCAAACCAAACGGGCGCATGACACGATCCGGCAAATAGAACTCCACGATGTCAAAGCAAATTAGGGGACAGTGGGATCGTCATATTACTTGGTTATCCCTACATATGTGAGGCAAAGCCTCCATCTTAGCCCCCGTGTATGGCTGCCATGTAACAGGCTCAAATTTCTTAATATTAATCTTCCGATTAATTATTCCAAAATTTTTTTTCGAATTTCTAATCCTTTGGTTATCTAATTCAAATCACTTGTAATTCCTAAACCTTATTCCGATTTTGTAATTTCTTTATAAGCACTAAAATATTATTTTCTTATTTTATACTACGAAAAGTAAATTTTTAATATTATATTTACGGTTTTATTAAAACGTTACGTTTCAATTTCGTTTCCTTAAACTAACTTTACTACTTATCATTTTAACCTTACAACTTTGATTTAATTATTTTATACTTAAAAATGAACTATATTTTTCTTATTAACTTTAAGTATAGTTTTAACCAAAATTTTCTAAGTAAACTATCATATTTTTATAATCAAACCTTAATCATACTTTCCCATTAATCTAAAACATTTCACTAGTATAAACTAGAACAAAAATTTGATGAACCAAAATCCTTTCTACATCAATCCATAATGTTCATCACTTGCACAAGCTATCACTATTTCCTTACACAAGTTAACCTTCTTCTACACTCCAAACTCTTACACATCCACTTACACACTCCAACTCTTACACACTCACTTACACACTCTAAATCACTTACACAAGTTAACCTTCTTTTTCATACAATCTTATGAATTAAAAAGTTGCCCGAAACCCATTATAAATACCCCTCCTTAGCCATGAGATCACTTGCACCCCCATCATTAAATCTTTCTACCATTCTTTCTTATATCTTCACTTCATTAACATCTTACTAACTTTATACCTTTTTTATTAGTTGAAGAATCAAATGAAGATGGAGCTTGAGCTTATCACTTCTTAAGCCAATAATCATCGACTTTTGAAAAATCAAGTATTATCTTTTAGAGCTTGGATATCTTTTTCTTTTGGGTAATTGAAGATCTACTTCTTTGAAGCTTGGAGCCTTGAAGACTTTCTCTTTTGGAGCTTATTTCTTTAAGTTCTTATTTTCCTATTATTATTCTCTTAATTGGTATAGCACCACCTTTGGAGGAAAATGGTACACATTTTCTTAACTCTCTCGTTATGTGATATTTATTTATGGTTACTCGATAATATAAAAGCATGATCAACATGATTTTATTTTAATCATTTAAACTTTACATGGTAATATTAAAGTCATATCCAGTTTAGTGATATTTTCGTCAAAATAATAATACTTTTGGGACACTCGAAAAGAAAGTCGTATATATGGAAATTTTTGATTAATATGATAATATAGATATATATGAATTTTACTAGTTAAATAAACTTATGTGTTTAAAATTATTTCATATCATCTTGGTGTTTTGATAAATTTTTTTTTATTTTGGACTCAAGTAATTATAAAGAATTATTAATCGGTTTATCGGTAAAATAGTCAAATAAATTTGTTAAAATGCTTAGCGTTGTTTTTCTCGAAAACTCATTTCATTTAGATTTTGGACCCTTAATAACTTGTCGGATTATTTTTTTATAGTTATGTTAGATCCGTTTTACTATTTTACTGATTATTTGATAAAATATGTTATTAAGTACTTAGAAATATTACTCTTGACTTTTATGATTATTTATGACATAATAATGACTTAGTTTAGCCTCAGGAATCTTAGTATAGCTATGAAAATTTGTTATTTAATTAATATTAATTTATTAGATACTAATAATTTATTTCTCTTAAAAGGGTAGAATTGTCAAATTTTTGACTAGTGGAAGTTTGACTTATAAGAATATAAACTATTTCGGTTTAAAGTCTTGTTTGATATTGCATGATTTTGATTGTATGACTCTGATAGTAAGGTAACGTCGAACCATGGACCGGCATGTAAAATCCCGGCGTCCGTGTTAGCCGGCACGTAAAATGCGATGTCAGACAGGGGGTCCGAGAAAAACCCATCCTGTGAAGTCTCGAGCATAACAATATTGAGAGGAGTGGCGACTCCCACCACAGTTAGGTTTAGGACAATGGTCCTCACCTAACCAGACCCTTACATATATCAGTTGTCATTATTTTTGTGATCTTGTGATGCGCTATGATGGTAAAGTTATGAGGCTTAATTGAATTTGATTAAATAAGCATTAAGGTTACCAAGTATTTAGTAGCAGTAATGAACTTCTGCAAGTATTGTGAAAATAACTTAGTGGCTTAGTAAAGGTGAATAATGAGTAATAATCTTCTATATTGTGCTTAATGATTATTCTGTAAGCATGATTTAAGTATCGCATCATAAGCTTGTTGAGAAAATTATACTCAGCTTCATCGCTGACCGATTTAATCGGCTGTCATCCGTATTATGGATGACAGTATTTTGCAGGAAAATTTAGCTCAGGTTTCGATTCAGGCCGCAACTTTAATTATTCCATCGAGGACTTAGCTGCATTGATTTTACTTGATGACTTTGTGCCGCTCCTGCTACATGCCATGTCATTTGTGAAAGAAATCAATAAGCTTAGTAATTTTACACAAATGATTCAAAAGTAACAAAATTATTAATTACTACATCACTTGATCGTCCCTTTGTCGATCGAGGGAGTCCCGGTAATAGACTAAGTACTTATATGCGTTCTCATCATATTCTTTAAGGCGATTCATATAGAAATTATATTTCCGAATCTTTGTCTGTTCAGAAGCTTTTCCAAATAAGTTTTTTATTGCTATGTTCTTGAACTTCTTATGCACATTTGAAGCAAGATGTCGCTTACAAAACCGATGGAATGCATATGGCTCTTCCCACCCTTTTCCAACTCTGTTCATTGCATGCGAAATTCCTTTGTGACGATCAGATATGACACATAAGTCATCCCTTTTAGTGGCATACTGTCTTATACAATCCAAAAACCAACTCCATGTGTCGTTGCTTTCTCCCTCAACAATGGCAAAGGCAAGTGGGGACAATTGAGAGTTTGCATCTATCGCCATAGCAATCATAATTGTGCCTTTGTACTTTTCGTATAAATGTGTCCCATCTATGGAGATAAGGGGTCGGCAGTGGGGAAAACCCTTAATTGATGGTCCAAAAGCCCAAAAAATTCTCTGAAAAATAACTCTAGTAGGATCCATTGTTGGTTGGATATCCCAATGCACCATTGTTCCTCCTTTAGATTGCATTAACGCCTGCAGGTACCTTGGAAGCTCCTCAAAAGACTTATCCCTAACCCTAAAGACTTTGGTTATAGCCTTATTTTTAGCCAATCAATTACACGGAAGTTTCTATTGTTAGATATTGCCCATGCTTTAACATTCTTCTTAAGGTGGTCTAACGAGTTAAACTCTTGCCCTATCTTAAAGTCACCATTTTCAGTCATGGAGTTGTCATTATTCCAGGTCATCCATGCATCAATCAATCTTTAATCAACCTCATCAATTCTAAGCCAGTCATGAGATGGAGCACCATCTCTAATCGCTGCATCTAGAGCTTCTCTTTTTTCATCATCCTCTTCTGAATCAGAATTAGTATGCTCATCCTCCTAATTTAAAGAGTCAACCTCGTTGGCATTACGCCTACCCAAGTGAGTCGTGGAGAAGGTGTTCATTCCACCACAACCAATGGCACATGAATGAGTTGGAGAAGTAAACTCATCTAAATGCTCATTAACATAATTTGGGTTTGTTAACATTTTTGTCAATGTATTATGGCGTACACTTACAACCTGATTCTGGAAGTTCCATGCTACACATGGCTTCCCTCGCATTACCCAATTTTGGAACCAATTCAACATACACCTCTATTGTCGTTCAAAGGGCTTGGGACGCCACATAAGCAAGAGCACTTATGCTTTCATCATTCCTAACCGGAACTAACACATTTTTCCCAGTCAGCGAATATTTCATCTCCATTTTTAATATAAAAGAGTTGCGATCACAACCAATTACATCATAGACTTTGCTATGAAACACCTCAAAAGTAGTATTTTGACGATGGATAAACATCACTGCATTCAATCCTCCATTATACACAACATTGGATCCCATATAACTTACTTCCCTACCCTAATACACTATAACAGGATAATGATCCATATTCTGCACACACAAGCATGTTTTTCATGTGATATCACATATACTTTATTGTTAATTGTGAGTAAGGGAACTATAAATGTGTATACAAGAATGTGTAATATTAAATTATTACAACACTTATTAGAAGAGTCAATTCAAATATAAAACTAACAACACCATGAATATATACTAAATCCATTAAACAAACCTTACAAAGTTGTAAACTTTCATTGTAGCATTTCATCGAACACTTTATATGCATACAAAAGAAATCATAAAATTCAACTATAAATGTGTAAAATGTAAGCTTAAATCATGAAATCAAGACAATGTTACAAACAATCAATCTATTATAAGTTCAAATGACAACAATCATGAACAAAAAAATCAATTTGCAAATTGAAAAAATTTAGGGTTATATTCATACCTTAAATGAGGAAGATAATAAACACAAGTAATGAAGGAGAAGATGGCAATGTAGTTGATTGATTTAGTTGAGTGAGAGGAATTGTGAATATGAAGTAATTGAGGAGTGTAGAAAAGGTTTTTTTAAAAAAAAACAGTTGAATGAGGAAGGAAGTAAAAAAAAAAGCAGCAGCAGGTTTTGTACATGACCAAAACCGCCATCTCATGTGGCAGTTTTGCCTTATACAATTTTTTTTTATTTTCCATGTATTGCAAAACACTATTTCAACTAACGGTTTTGTTTGAATTCCTAAGTAAATCGCTGTTTAAGGAAGCGGTTTTATTAAAAAAAAAAAAAGGAAAAAAGAATTTTCCAACTATCCTATGTGGACTTTCCTTTTGAGGCACATTAGAAAATTACTTTTATAGTTAGCATTAATTTGGGAAAAGATTCATAATAAGTTGGCCCGATTTATTTTTATATTTGGAAAATGGCAAGTAACTTCAATGTGATAAGATTTTAGTCTCTTGAAGAATGAGCTCCCCACTTGTTGTTGAATAAACCAAAAGTAAATTCTAGAAGTATCAATAATTCAATATTTTAAATTGGAAAATCTACTCATTTTTTTTATAGGATTTATTTGACCAACTCAAAATATTGACTAATTTTATTGGCCTTTAAATTAATTAGATGATCTAACTAGTTAGTAAAATATTTGTAAAATTATGTATTAATTGTTAACTGTTTATTAAAGAAAAAGTTAGTCAATAAATCAAAAATCAGTGAAAAAAGCTGATAAAATTAGTCTTTCATTTTGATGTAAAAAGCCAATTTTCAAATTACTAAAAATCATTAATGAAACACTTTTTTAAGTTTAACAAAGAAACAAAAGAGCAAATAAATTAAAAGCAAATGAAAGCTAACCAAACTAAAATAGCCTTAACCAGCTAAAAAGCCATGTTACATATTTTTTTTTTTATTGATCTACTTATAAGTTAAAAGTAAAAAATTAATCAAAAGTTAAATTAAAAATCATTTACCAACAACACCTATTATTTTTAAGATAAAAATATTCTTAAAATTATAAACAGAATGTGAGTCAAGTTAAACAAAAAAGAAACGTGAATGATTATAATTAATTGATTTACAATTTTAAGTCACATGCTTACACTAAGGACCACGATGGGTCGAGCTCAGATCAACTTATATATGTTTTGATTTTATTTTAAATAAATGTGAATTTTTTTTCACCTCCACTTTCGACTGAGACTAATATTTCTTGTTCTCCGACTTTATTTGGACTCAACTTTTCCAACTGTCTGTAAAATTAGATTATGACATATTTTTTTAAGAAATATTATTTTTTAACAATATATAAATTTATAAAAACAATGACTTCAAATAAGTAGCCGTTTGCAAATTTCACTTTAAAAAATATTTTTTGAGCTTTTTGTAAATGATTATTATATCTCATCATGCATAGATTTGTACATTTAAAATTTTAGACATTCAAACAGGTAGAAATCCATAATTGAAATTATTATTTGACTTTAAAATTTACATTAACATCTGCAAAAGAGAGAATAAGAAAAATAAAGAATAAGTTATGACATTTTGTTTAAATCTTTTTATTCTTAGATATTATTTCATAATAATGTGAACTCTATATCATTCTAATAAATTATTTGATTAAATTTTGTTTTAGGATTATTTAATTTATTTCCACACATAGTTTTAGTTGTTATTCTCAAAACTACCCAATGCCAAAAAAGAAAAAAACAAACCCAACAAACTAATCATCTATTAAAAATGATTCCTTATCATAGTAATGTGATCAAATTAGCAATCCTGAGAGATTAACATTTAGGATTTGGTTCCACAACAACCCAACAGATGTAACCTATAATTCATTGAGATGTTAAAATTATTATTCTTCATTATATTTATATAAAAGAAAATCTTATGAGATTACATTATATTTGGATATATCATTACAAACTTTAGTGATGGTATACCCTATAACGTACAAAATAATATTAAAATTAATGTTTATTTTCTATTTTTTATAAAAATTGAAGACCTAATTTCATGATTATATATATATATATATAGGGTCGCGTTCAGGTGAAAACCAAGGTTCTGTGCGAACCGTGAGAACCAAAAAATGTGTTACCTTTTTACAGAAAACGTGCTACTTTTACATGAAAACTGTGTTACTTTTATTTTTAAAAAAATCTGGTACTTTTTAGCAAAAAACTGTAACTTTCTGGAAAAATAATACAAATCCAAAGTAACACGTTTTTCTGAAAAAAGTAACACCTTTTTATATAAAATGTAACACCTTTTTTTGGTTTTCACGGTTCTTATATATGGATGGTTTTTACTTGAACTTCTCCCTATATATATATATATATATATATATATAATTTTATTCTATTAACTAGATAGAATTTGATTCTTAGTTTCCAAATGGGTGAAGAAGATAATATATTTGCAAACAAATATCACTATGATGAGAAATTTAGCTTCCGAAAATTTGTTATTGTTTTTTTTTTTTTTCAATTTTCATCTTTTTAAAATTAAAAGCCGAAATAAGAAATCAAAAAAGTGATTCTCACTATTTGGTTTTCGATTTTCAAAATCAATATGTTTTCAATGTAAAAATAATAAAACCAAAAGACAGAACAAGTGCAACTACAAAAATATTACTGAATAAACCCTTATTTGTTTCATAATTTTGATTTTGGACTATAGTTAGGTGACCGTTAACTTTTAAGTAACTTCTTCGTAAAGTGCCGCCTATTTCATGAATAGCACGTTTTCTGAGAGACTGTCTCTCAAACTCAACCCACTAAAGATTAATTAAACGAAAAAATAATAATGGATTGATCAAATTAGGGTCGTCTCTCAAAGAGACCGTCTCCCACAAGAATTTATGTTTCATGAATTATAGTTCATTATTATTCTAATCACGAGTCTTCTGTCAGTAACCAACATAGCTAAAAGTTTGTCAGAATATATCATAGTATACTCTATATATCATACTCTTTCGGTAAAATATGTAGAAGCAATATACGCCCTTTTATATATGATTCAAAATATTTTAATTGAAATAAGTGAACATGTAACCGTTTAAAACATACTGAAGTACTCAACTATTATTTTAGCCCCAAACTAAAATATAAAATAAGTCGAATATAGACTTAGTATGCAATATTTTCATTGTGCACCATTTCTTAATTGCCTCTTTAATTTACCAGTTTACACTTTTCACTCACTACTTCACTAACTCATATATACCCTAATCCGTACTTGTTAAGATTGATACACGTTATTTTAATGTTACATGCTTTATGAAGTATCATCTTGAATCTTCATTAGTGTCAATGTCAAGTACAGATTTTATGCACCATTTTCTTTTGATTTATTGGTCTTCCATAATTCGTTTCCTAAGTGTACAAAATCTGTACTATATCTCATAGAAATATATTACTTCAATATAATTATAATTAAGAAAAAGAGTTGACAAAATATTTTTGAGTATTCTGAAGTGGTGCCAGACACTATACAGCCAGATTTAAGCAGCAAAAACTGGCCTAATAATGAGCAGAAATGACAAGTAGTGGTAATAACTAATAACTAATAACAGCTGTTCTTAATTCATATTTTTAAGGGTTAATTACATTGAGCAATTTTGTACTGATTGTACGTTCCAACATCAAGATATCATGTGATCAATTTGCTGATTTTCTCTAATTAATTAGCTAAACCCATTACTATTACGGTCCCATATTTGTACCCCTCTAAGAAAAAAGACTAAGAGGACTGGGTACCTCCTAAAAGAAATTAATGTGATTGATATATATCTCGCAACTACAATAAAATTAACTTTTTACGATGTAAAATTTAGTGACATTTACAAAAATATTATTGATTTATTTTTTTAGTGTAATAATTGTTGGTTTTATCTTAAATTCCACTATAAAGTAATTTAGTAACATTATATTTGGCCTTTAGTGATATATATAATTGCTACTATAGTTTATAGTGGCATTTATGAGAAATGTAACTCGTTCCTATGTCGCGAAAAGTTTTAACTTGATTTTTTATTATGCAGCTAAAGGGTCTAATAAATATCATTAATACCAATAGAAATTTAATGTAGTGACATTTAAATTAAAGGTCACTAAATATATCCCAACAAAAGTATATTTTGTTTTACTGCGCTGAAAAGACTCATACAACTAACAAATCACATTAAAATTAAGCCAAACCCATTAATGATGGAGCAATACAATTAATAAATGTTGAGGCTTTGTTTATTTTTTAGATATTTTATGTCCTAAAAACAAGTATTTAAACTATATTGAAAGTGTTGTAAACTAATATTTAGGGTTATAATTTAGGGGGTTATGTACTTTCAAACATCTTGTTAATACACAGAACCATTCTTATGCATCATCAGATTTAGTGGTTAATTTTTAATAAATTAATAATTAGTATAGTAAACGAGGTAATCTAAATAATGTAGTATTAAAATAAAAGCAAGTTGTATTAGTGGGTGCAAATGTGCAATTGGGCATATTATTAATGAAGTCTAGAGTCATCCATATTGCCATAGAAAAATTGCTGTCAAAGCAAAGAAGAAGGAGGCATCAAGTAGTACGAAAGGGAAGCACCTTAGACAATTTGGCCCACTCACATTCAAGCTCTTGTCTCATGGTCATGGAGGCTTTCCAACTTACCATACAAATTACTTACACAAGTGTTTGACAAATGATTTTTTTAGTTGGCTTTTAGCTGGTTAAACCATTAAAAAGATACTCTCTTCGTTTTTATATGTTCTTTGCAATTATAATTTACGAATTTTAGTGTTAAACTTTAATATGATCTCTCATCGATCTATATGAAAAAACATATTCATATGAGATCTTGATAGATTCATCTCAGTATATATTTTCAAAATATCAACTTCTTAGGATTTTTAAAAAGTCTCGCTTAAAATTATTTGACTTTTAATTTGCATTAGGATTTGAGCAAAAAATAAATGAGAAGAACAAATGAAAACAAACTAAGTATTTGATAAATAGTTTTTAAGTCAACTGAAAGCAGACGCTTAACAATAACATAATAACACCTTTCAAACCAAAACTAAATGGTGCATTTGACAGAATTAAAAAAACGGGTACGAGTTATCTGAATCAAGTGGTTATCCACTTACAAGCTTAACCGAGGTTCACTACTAAAACTAATTGGTATTAATAAAAATTACTTCTCAGGTTTATAAAGTGACATATTTTCTTTTTTTTTTCAATATGGGATAACTAACATGAGTTTATACTTAAGTTGTTATTTCTTGTTAATGTTGTTCCACTTGCTTTATGGTAAAGGTATTTAGGCTCGGGTCTTCCCACATCATGGCCTGATTGTTTGATTGAAATTCCTAATAATATTGAAAAATAATTGTCGAGTTTTTTAAGCATAAATGTCAAATTTAGTCTTAAATTCATCTAATATTGGTATCTTAAATTCACTTGTCATAATTAAATTGTGAAGGTAGAGTTTTAATTTCCGGAGTAATATACATGAAGCACCCTTTGGATTAGAAAATTATTTTAAGTCTTTTAATGGTTGTTACATGTTGATGGAAAGAATGTCATGGTAAGTCATAGAAAATGTAAGAGGGGCAAATTAGAGATGATATGAAATTTTACTTGAGATAAAATAGTTGGAGATATGTATTTGTGTCTTAGATTATAGATATTTATCTTTGTCATGATTATTGTATGTGCATTTATATTTTTTTCTCTATTTTTATGTTATTATCATTAGCTATTTGAGTTGTCTTATTTTGCTACTTTATTTGATTTGCCTATGGTGTGTGGTTTTATCTATTTTCATTTGTAGGTTATTCTCGAATCGATAATTTTATTAGCCGCAATTTTTTTGGCTCTTTCAGTAGAAGTATTGTCTGCTGCTATCTAATCCACCCAAAACAGAACTCAATCATAAGTATATTAGCGAGGTATATTGAATACTGTTGGGATGAGTTATCCCACATCGATAAATTGAAAATGGTGTGCACGCTTTATAAGCTATTAGAGACCTTCTTCCCATTGCCATATGGTTTTGGGATGGTAAATATCTCTTTGGCTTATGAAGTGTGTGCACTTGTGTTCCCCCGTTAATATGCTGGCATTCACAATAAGTCCAGCCTAATTTAACATGGTATCAGAGCCAAGACGTTTCTGAGGAGAAATCGTCTAAGCGGCTTCATCATATACCGGGAAATTAAACCTCACCTGAACAGAAAAAATGGAGTCAAAGGACACCATAATCATGCCAGACCAACCTGTCACAATGGGGCAGCTTTTGCAACTGTTCTCACAGTTAAACACCAATAAGCCACCACCCGAAACAACCACAAACACCACCACAATTTTGATTCCCACATTCTCAATATCAGAAAAGCTAACTCACCAAAACTACACCATGTGGTCCAGGTTGATGCAATTAGCCCTAAGTGGTCGTGATCGGATCAACCATATCATCGCCGATCCACCACCACAAACGGACCAAGAGTACAGCCAATGGACAAGGCAAGATTCAGTGGTTATCTCATGGATAATTGAAAGCATTCATCCGGATCTAGTCAACCAGTTCATCGATTTCCCAATCGCAAAGACTCTTTGGAAGGGGATCGAAACAGTATACAGCAGTGGCAGTGATGGTCTCCAAATTTTTGATCTCACTGTCAAGGCTAACAAAATCGAGCAAAGGACCGACACCTTGGAGAAATACTACAGCAACTTAATAACTTTGTGGAAGGAAATCGATAGGAGGCAACCAAACCCGATGAAGGACCCAGAAGATAAAATCATTTACAATCAATTAACCCAAAAAAATCGATTGTATCAATTCCTTGCAGGGGTAAATGAAACCTTTGACAAAGAGAGAAGGGACCTTCTTCTTCAAGATCCATTACCCACGGCAGAGGAAGCATATGCATTCATAAGGAGGGAAATAATGAGGAGGGGAATCATGAAAAAAGAGCCCTCATCGGAGTTAGATTCATTGGGCTCAGGGGGCGTGTTTGCTGTCAGAGGGAGATCGGAAAGATCTTACCGGAAAAACGACGAAAGAAGCCATCTTCAATGTACCCACTGTGGTGGGATGAGGCACACGAAAAACGAGTGCTTTAAACTCGTGGGATACCCAGATTGGTGGCCAGACACGAGAAAGAAATGGGCAAAAATGACCGGCCAACTCTCCGATCAACCAAGGCCTGGAAGAGCAGCGATAGTCTCAAGCACTGATGGAAAATCGGATGAACAAAATTCCGTGGCAGCCATGGTTAAACACTCAAAGGAAGATGGAGGTAATAAGGGAAAGCAGAGCCAGAGAAAGAGTAAAGGGGAAAGTGACCCTTCAAATGAAGGGTACACGGTTTTAAAAGGGACTTTGAGGGGCGACGTGACCTCCTCTCCTTCACATGCTTTTTCTTTTTTTTGTGAAAATAAAAATATCCTGCCTAATTGTACTAACGGTGGATTCTTGATCGCGGAGCTACGGATACGATGTCTTATGATCAAAATGATTTTTTAAACCGTGTTCGACCGAAAAAAAATCTCATTAAAACCGCTAATGGGGAAGAAATTAAAGTCGTGGGTGCTGGAACTATTACTGTGTCAGGAAATTTAACCTTGAATAATTGTCTATTTGTTCCCAATCTCTCACATAAATTGCTATCCGTCAGTGATCTCACGAGGGAACTCAATTGCGCTATGCTTATAAAATCTGGTTGTTGTGTTGTGCAGGATGTTCAGACGGGCAAAATTATTAGGCGTGGTATTGAGGAAGGTGGTTCCTGGTATGATGTGGCTCACATGTGAGGGGGAGTGTTGGAAATACTTCACATGTGAGACAAGATCATCGATCCGTGGTAACGGGTACTTATTCTTAACAGTGACCTTATTAAGTTCTCTGTAATCAATACAGAGACGCATCGTTCCGTCCTTTTTTCCTTACAAACAACACTGGGGCTCCCCAAGGCGACACACTAGGTCTTATATACCCCTTCTCTAACAACTCCTCCAATTGGATTTTCAATTCTTCCATCTCCCTTGGGGCCATTCGGTAAGGAGCTTTTGAAATTGGTCCTGTCCCAGGGATTAAATCAATCGAGAAATCCACGTCCCTTCTTGGCGGCATACCAGGGAGTTCTTCTGGGAAGACATCTCTAAAATCACAGACCACTGGAATGTTCTCAAGCTGCAACTCCCGCTCCCCTACTTGACTTATACTACACAGAAACCACGGTTGCCCTTGCTTGATCAATTTCTTGACCTTCAATGATGATACGATTTTTATCCTCGGTCCCTTAGGAAGACTCCTATATTTAACCTTCTCCCCCCTAGGTCCACTTAAGGTCACTGACTGTTCTTCACAATCTAATATCGCTTTATATCTACTTAGCCAATCCATCCCAAGTATTACATTTAAGTCATCCATTTCTAGAGAAAATAAATTACTTGGAAATTTTACTTTTCCTATCTTAACCGGCACTTCACGGAACAACGTATCACAATGAAACATCTCCCCGGAAGGAGTAGAGACTGAAAAAGACGTTTCCTCAGGTTTTTCCAATTCTAAGTCCTTAACTCTAGACTTTGAAACAAACGAGCATGATGCACCAGAATCAAACAGTACTTTAACGGATTTTTCATTAATACAGAACGTACCTATGACCACATCCGTCGCCTGCGCTGCCTCTCTCGAGTTAACTGCTGAAAGCCTGCCGTCGTTCTGGGTAGAAGTAGTAGCACCTCCTTGATTCCCACGTTGGCTTGCAAAGAAATTCTCGTTTCTAGCATTTCCCGGTCGGTGCTGAAGACCGGAGTTATTCCCCGAAAACCTTGGGTTTGAGGCACCTCCCAAGTTTCGGCCAAAACTTCCACCATTGTGATTCCCCCTACCAGCATCATTACTACCCCGTCCATTAGCGATTCTTTGTTGTTGGAAACCTCTATGATTTCCCCCTTGCAATTCTTGTTGTCCTATGCGAGTATAACACTCGTACAATCTATGGCCCGGCTTACCACAGTAAGAACAGTCCACTAACGCACCCCTGCAGTCCCTTCCTGGGTGGTTCTTGTGGCATCTCCTACAGTTGAAGATTCTCTCTTTCCCATTACGATCATACAAAGGCTTCTGCATTCTAGCCTCTAGCCTCAAACTTCCCCCACTCTTGCTGCTTTGACCAGAATGGAAACCTTTCTCCTGAAAGCCCCCAGACGGTCTGTGCTTTTTAAATTGATTTTGGACTTGGTTACTCGCATTCGTATCATTATAAAACACAGGTTCTTTTCTCTTTTCCCCGCTATGGCCCAACTTCTCTTTTTCCTTCCTGATAACGTTCCCAATCTGCGCAGCTCTCTTATAAAGTTGGTCTAACGTATCATACCTATCGGTCTCAATGTGTTTTTGGATCTCATACGATAGACCTAACTCAAAACGCTGTATTTTCTTACCCTCAGTTGGAACATCGTCAGGGCAAAACTTCAAGTATTCCATAAATTTCTGGTAATATTCATCTACCGTTAGGTTTCCCATTTCGAACCTAGCAAACTCGTTTGATTTGTCCTTCCTAACATGAGGCGGATAGAATTGGTCCCTCAACGCCCCCTTAAATTCTTCCCAGCTTAAATCACCGTCGTTTTCGGATATCAATCTCATCTTACTATGTGTCCACCAATAGTCAGCGTCTTCCACTAGAAAAAAACGCGGCTTGGTCAACCATGAGCTCAGCAGGACATCTCACCACGCTAAAAAGCTTGTCAAATTCTCTTAGCCAGGTTTCCAACACAGAAGGTTCCCCTTTCCCACTATAAGTCGAGGGTTTACTTTGGGCTATCCTCTTACTAATTGACGAAGCCTTATCCTCCAAGGATTTCGGTCTCGGATTCCTTGCGCCAGCTAGGGCCTTGATTAGGTTTCGAAGTACGCGATCAGAGTTTCCTCTTGGCACGGACCTTCTCAAAAAGGGTGGCATGATGGCAGGTATACTGCATAAGGTTTAAACAAGGTGTGTAAATACATTTCTATAGCGTTTGAGGTTTAAGGAAATACTCATTCTGTTATTGCTCTAAAATATACAAGGTAGTAGCCCTAAAGGTAAAAAGGTTGAACAATAAGTCTAAAATCGGATTTATTTATTTTCCATAAACACAACTCTGAATCGATTCTACTTTCAAATGTTTATATTATCAAATAAAAGGGAATCAAAATTCAAATTCAAAACAAATAAACCATATACTTCCAATCTAGAAAGAATACTTGGGTATAATTTCCCACATAGCCATTGTTCAAAACTACAAAAGTCCGAGATAATCAACCAAATCATCAAATCAACAAAATTGTTCGCAATTTATTCTACTAAGGGACTAGACATACGAACTCAAACACATGCATAGTCAAATAAAGGAAAAACAATCAGGCAAATAAAGGTGATGCATCCATGCGGTCCCGATCCTCCATGTATTGATCAGGGTCAAAATCAGCATCATCAGAGTCATCGCTAGACGCGCTATCGGAATCAGAAGGGGTTCCCACAGATAAGGAATCACTCATAGAAAGTCGTTCTTCAGAATCAGAAAGCTCTACAATTATTGGTTCGGGTGGTTCCTCTTCCCACATCATAATTTCACTCTCTTCCTCACTCATAAGATCCTCTCGTCTCACCGGCCCACCCCCTAAAATAATATGCTCACTATCATCATCACTCATCATTCCAGCTCTATAAGCTAGTTCCCCCTCATCAGGATCTTCTACCACTCCTAAAGGATCCTCCTCCATGAATTCTCCCTGCTCCTCAAATTCCTCTTCTGGATCCTCATCGGGGTCCTCCTCCTCCGGGTCCTCTTCTGGATCCTCTTCTGGATCCTCCTCTGGGTCCCTCTCGAAGTCCAACCCCTCAAAGATTATAAATGGCATTGGGTCAGGGTCTACTATGTGAACATCCTCCTCCCTATTATCTCTCCTTGCCCCACTAGACCCTGGAACGTCAACTCCGTTCCGACCCTCAGATTGAAATGTTCTTACCCTCCTGTCAAACTCTAGGTGAAACTCGTCAATCATCCCCATCAATGTATTAGTTTCCTTTTCCATTATCCCTTCATACACCTGTTTGGACTTTTTGAAAATCATTTCCATACGTCGGGCGTAATCCAAATCACATTCTCCCTCTTTTCTATCCCAAATTCCCTGAGCCTCTATTTCTGCCCAAATTGGGGCATTATCTAAAACTCTCCAGGGTTCATCTCGGGTATTAATTCCCTCATCGGCCGGTCTTTTTCCTTTATCCATGAGAGAAGATAATGATCGAACTTCCTGACTCACAAGGAGAGAAAACAAAACAATCAATTTCTAAGATAAGACAAGGGTAGATATTTCAAATCATCAGAGATATAGACACAAAGGTCCTATCATGCACACATCAAGTTATCCATGATATCATGCTTAAAGACACAAAGCATAACACGTCATATCCCCTTAATGTCTACCCCTTTTACTCTCGTTAATTTTTTTTTTTTTTTTTTTTTTTTTTTTTTTTTTAACGTTAGTCTATCGATATAGATAAATAACACTAAATAAAACTCCCGCTCTGATACCAGTTGTAACATCTCGGAATAACTCGGGTCATACGAAAAGGAGAAGTTCATCTTTTAAAAAACGGAACAAACTGTAATCCGAGTCAAACCGGGATGTTAGAAACAGTTTAAAACAGTTTTGAAGTTAAGGAAACGTGCAGATCGAGTTCTATTAGCGTTATTTAAAACTATTAGATAATAAGAAATACTTAGCAGCGGATAAGAAACGAAAAGTCAAATCTACTTATTACAACTTGAGAGCGAAAGTCGCCTCATAAAAACCAAATGCTCTTTAACTAAACTTTGAAGTTCTTTTTAAGACTTCTTTACTTTAATAATTTATTTCTTCAAGGGACAATTCTCACTCCCCAGACCTGCAACTTAACTTACTGCTAGTCATTGCCCAGATAGGACACAACATCATCGCAGGGTCGTTAAGACCAAAAGCACACGTTAGCGAAAGTCGCATACCAATAAATAATAACATCGAGAAAGTTTAATTTGATTAATTAACAATTCACAGAACCGTACGCTTGATCATACTTATTAAGAATATTTATTTTTCTTGTAAAAGTTAGTCAGCTATATTGCTGTACTATCCGGCCATACTGCCAGTACTATCCAGCCATACTGCCGGTACTTTCCAGCCATACTGCCGGTACACACCAAACTCCATAAGTGAGACAATACATTAGGGGGAGCTAACCCCTAAGCAAGCCTCTACCATAGACACTCGCCATACTTCGGTGCCTATGGTTAAGTATGCATACCCCCCGCGGTGGCTCATAAAGCCCTCATATGCCGCGAGTAATTCTTTTCCACCAATTGACGACATACTACGTCCACTTTTTAAGTTAGTGAGGTCATACTACCTCTACTTTCAAAACAATATATAAAGATTGACGTCATACTACGTCCACTTTTGAGTTAGTGAGGACATACTACCTCTACTTAAGTTATTGAGGACATACTACCTCTACTTATCATAACAATGTATAGAATTATTGATTCGAACGATAGCATTATTCGTTCTATATACCCATGCCTTACTTTTGGGTATCATTAATACATGATACATCGATCTATTGCGAACCACGCTGCGTGTACATACCTTAAACGAAATAACCAACTCGCAAGCGTCTCAATCAATTCCCGGTCACGAACCGACTTCAATTGCTCAAGAACACACCAAAATTTGATGAACCAATTTGATGATATTAGGCGTGAGGATTAGAGAAACTTTGAGAGTATTTTTTTTTTTTTTTTTTTTTTTCTTACTTGCAATTGAATTTGAAAATGAAAAGGAGTAAGGAAAGGAATAAGGAAAGGAAAGGAATTGATTAAGGATTTATGAGATTTTATTATAATAATTTCCTTAACCTTCCATTTACTCAAATGGAAGTTACAAATCCTCCCAAATATTCCCATATGGCCGGCCAACCTTTGCCATTTCCCTTTTTTTTTATTTATTTATTTTTTTTTTTTTTTTTGAAATTAAAGATAGATTAGGAAAAGATTTGGACATAAAATGATTTTAATTGCCTTAAAAGTTGGATTCTCATGATTTAACCTACTAACAAAATAAATAATAAATGAAATATTTTTTTTTTCTAAAAAGAATAATAATAATAAAAATAATAATATTACTAGCAAATTATTTAATATATCGGGGAAAATTTCGGGGTGTTACAGACTACCCCCCTTAAAAAGGTTTTGACCCCAAAACCTCAACGTACAAACACAAAACACGCACCCATCAAACACAAAACACACACAACCACACATAAAAAAAAACACACAACCACACGATAAAACAAGCACACAACAAAAGAAATAGATCAAAGTAACTCAAAGCGCGCAAAATCCTACCGCTTCCTACCCCCTTAAAAAAGTTACGTCCCCGTAACTTACTAACCTGAGGAAAAAGATGCGGATACTTCTCTCGCATTGACGCTTCTGTTTCCCAAGTTGCCTCTTGTGACCGATGATTGGACCATAAAACCTTAACCATTGCAATATCTTTTCTCCGAGTACTGCGAACCTTTCTATCTAAAATATGGACAGGTTGCTCTTCATAGGTGAGGCTTTCATCAAGTTCTAACGGTTCCGGGTCTAAGACATGCGAAGAAGCCGCAACATAACGTTTTAACTGGGAGATATGAAAAACGTCATGAACCTTACCCAACGCATTAGGTAACGCTAACCGGTAAGCTAACTTCCCAATCCGCTCCACAATATCATAGGGGCCAATGAAACGCGGGCTCAGTTTCCCACGAGCACCAAAACGAACCACACCTCTCATCGGAGATACCCGGAGTAAAACTTTGTCGCCCACTTCGTACTCATCAGGCCGACGTCGGAGATCGGCGTATGATTTTTGTCTATCCTGGGCTGCCTTCATTTTCTCGCGAATCAACTTTACTTTCTCTGTCATTTGCACCAGCATGTCAGGTCCTAAGGTGACGGATTCAGTAAAATCATCCCAACATACAGGACTACGGCACTTACGACCATACAGTGCTTCAAACGGAGCCATTTGAATCGTTGCCTGATAACTGTTATTATAAGAGAATTCTACTAAATCCAAATGTTCATCCCATGAACCTTGCCATTCCATGGCTATTGCTCTCAACATGTCTTCTAGTATCTGATTGACACGTTCAGTCTGACCATCCGTCATAGGGTGAAAAGACGTGCTATGAAGAAGAGTGGTCCCCAAAGCCTGCTGTAATGACTTCCAAAAATGTGACAAGTATCGAGTATCACGATCGGAGACAATAGTACGAGGTATTCCGTGATATCGAACAACGTATCGAATATAGGCACGAGCAAGTTGTTCCATATCCCACTTACAGTTCATCGGAATAAACCTTGCAGACTTAGTAAGCCTATCCACGATAACCCAAAGAGTGTCATTACCAGTCTTAGTTCGTGGCAACCCTAACACGAAATCCATAGATATGTCATCCCATTTCCAGACCGGAACTTCTAGGGGCTGCAGTAACCCAGCTGGTCTTCGATGTTCACTCTTAACCTTTTGACACGTTAAACACTTGGAAACAAATTCAGCAATATTCTTTTTCATACCAGACCACCAAAACATGCATTTTAAATCTTGGTACATCTTATCCCCACCAGGATGAACCGAGTATCTAGAATAATGAGCTTCGTTCAACAATTTTTCCTTCAAGGAGTCACACCCATCCGGCACACACCATCGTCCTTTAAAACGAAGACTACCGTCCTCATGAATTGTAAAACCTTCAGCTTTCCCTTCACTGATCTGCTCACGAAGTTTAATGAACTTTGGGTCTTCCAGTTGCTTAGCCATAATCTCTTCGAAAAAGGTAGGTTGAATAGACAAGGCACTCAACTTGGCTTCCAATTCCCCTTCTTGGATTATCTCCAAGTTCATTCTCCCAAACTCCTTACTCAACTCTTCAGAGGTTATTAACGCTGAAACGGAATGCCTCGATTTTCTACTCAAAGCATCGGCGACTACATTCGCACGACCTTCGTGATATGAAATCTCCAAATCATAATCGCTGATAAGTTCTAACCAACGTCGTTGGCGCAAATTCAACTCGGATTGAGTGAATAAAAATTGCAAGCTTTTATGATCCGTAAAGACCTTGCATTTGACACCATAAAGATAATGTCGCCAGATTTTCAATGCAAAAACCACAGCCGCTAACTCCAAGTCATGTGTTGGATAATTCACCTCATGAGTCCTTAGTTGACGTGAAGCATACGCCACCACCTTTCTCTCTTGCATTAAAACACAACCTAATCCATGTTTGGAAGCGTCACTGTAGACGGAGTATTCCAAAGATGGGTCAGGTAAGGTCAACACAGGAGCTGTAGTTAACCTCTCCTTTAATAACTGAAATGCTTTCTCGCAATCCTCAGTCCATTCGAACTTCTTTTCCTTCTTCATCAAGGCTGTCAGTGGACGAGCGATGCGAGAAAAGTCTTTGACAAAACGACGATAGTATCCCGCTAATCCTAAGAAACTCCGGATATCCGTAACATTCCGAGGTGTAGACCAATCCCGGACAGCTGCTACTTTTGCTGGATCAACGGAAATTCCCTCCTTAGAAACAATGTGACCCAGAAAAGCCACTTGTTCTAACCAAAATTCACACTTCGAAAACTTAGCATACAACTGATTCTCTCGTAGAATCTGCAAGACCATCCTTAAATGCTCTCGACGTTCTTCTTGACTTTTGGAATATACCAAAATATCATCAATGAACACCACCACACACTTATCGAGGTATGCGTTAAAGACCCGATTCATCAACCCCATGAATGCTGCGGGTGCATTGGTCAACCCAAAAGGCATCACCGTAAATTCAAAGTGTCCGTATCTGGTTCTAAAAGCTGATTTACTAATATCCTCCTCCTTGATACGTAACTGATGGTACCCGGACCGCAGATCAATCTTGGAAAAGACTCCTGCCCCTTGCAACTGATCAAAAAGATCATCGATCCGTGGTAACGGGTACTTATTCTTAACAGTGACCTTATTAAGTTCTCTGTAATCAATACAGAGACGCATCGTTCCGTCCTTTTTTCCTTACAAACAACACTGGGGCTCCCCAAGGCGACACACTAGGTCTTATATACCCCTTCTCTAACAACTCCTCCAATTGGATTTTCAATTCTTCCATCTCCCTTGGGGCCATTCGGTAAGGAGCTTTTGAAATTGGTCCTGTCCCAGGGATTAAATCAATCGAGAAATCCACGTCCCTTCTTGGCGGCATACCAGGGAGTTCTTCTGGGAAGACATCTCTAAAATCACAGACCACTGGAATGTTCTCAAGCTGCAACTCCCGCTCCCCTACTTGACTTATACTACACAGAAACCACGGTTGCCCTTGCTTGATCAATTTCTTGACCTTCAATGATGATACGATTTTTATCCTCGGTCCCTTAGGAAGACTCCTATATTTAACCTTCTCCCCCCTAGGTCCACTTAAGGTCACTGACTGTTCTTCACAATCTAATATCGCTTTATATCTACTTAGCCAATCCATCCCAAGTATTACATTTAAGTCATCCATTTCTAGAGAAAATAAATTACTTGGAAATTTTACTTTTCCTATCTTAACCGGCACTTCACGGAACAACGTATCACAATGAAACATCTCCCCGGAAGGAGTAGAGACTGAAAAAGACGTTTCCTCAGGTTTTTCCAATTCTAAGTCCTTAACTCTAGACTTTGAAACAAACGAGCATGATGCACCAGAATCAAACAGTACTTTAACGGATTTTTCATTAATACAGAACGTACCTATGACCACATCCGTCGCCTGCGCTGCCTCTCTCGAGTTAACTGCTGAAAGCCTGCCGTCGTTCTGGGTAGAAGTAGTAGCACCTCCTTGATTCCCACGTTGGCTTGCAAAGAAATTCTCGT
This sequence comes from Amaranthus tricolor, assembly GCF_026212465.1. Lineage (NCBI taxonomy): Eukaryota > Viridiplantae > Streptophyta > Magnoliopsida > Caryophyllales > Amaranthaceae > Amaranthus > Amaranthus tricolor. The sequence goes on along the minus strand of NC_080057.1, from coordinate 24,152,321 downwards.
TTCTAGCATTTCCCGGTCGGTGCTGAAGACCGGAGTTATTCCCCGAAAACCTTGGGTTTGAGGCACCTCCCAAGTTTCGGCCAAAACTTCCACCATTGTGATTCCCCCTACCAGCATCATTACTACCCCGTCCATTAGCGATTCTTTGTTGTTGGAAACCTCTATGATTTCCCCCTTGCAATTCTTGTTGTCCTATGCGAGTATAACACTCGTACAATCTATGGCCCGGCTTACCACAGTAAGAACAGTCCACTAACGCACCCCTGCAGTCCCTTCCTGGGTGGTTCTTGTGGCATCTCCTACAGTTGAAGATTCTCTCTTTCCCATTACGATCATACAAAGGCTTCTGCATTCTAGCCTCTAGCCTCAAACTTCCCCCACTCTTGCTGCTTTGACCAGAATGGAAACCTTTCTCCTGAAAGCCCCCAGACGGTCTGTGCTTTTTAAATTGATTTTGGACTTGGTTACTCGCATTCGTATCATTATAAAACACAGGTTCTTTTCTCTTTTCCCCGCTATGGCCCAACTTCTCTTTTTCCTTCCTGATAACGTTCCCAATCTGCGCAGCTCTCTTATAAAGTTGGTCTAACGTATCATACCTATCGGTCTCAATGTGTTTTTGGATCTCATACGATAGACCTAACTCAAAACGCTGTATTTTCTTACCCTCAGTTGGAACATCGTCAGGGCAAAACTTCAAGTATTCCATAAATTTCTGGTAATATTCATCTACCGTTAGGTTTCCCATTTCGAACCTAGCAAACTCGTTTGATTTGTCCTTCCTAACATGAGGCGGATAGAATTGGTCCCTCAACGCCCCCTTAAATTCTTCCCAGCTTAAATCACCGTCGTTTTCGGATATCAATCTCATCTTACTATGTGTCCACCAATAGTCAGCGTCTTCCACTAGAAAAAAACGCGGCTTGGTCAACCATGAGCTCAGCAGGACATCTCACCACGCTAAAAAGCTTGTCAAATTCTCTTAGCCAGGTTTCCAACACAGAAGGTTCCCCTTTCCCACTATAAGTCGAGGGTTTACTTTGGGCTATCCTCTTACTAATTGACGAAGCCTTATCCTCCAAGGATTTCGGTCTCGGATTCCTTGCGCCAGCTAGGGCCTTGATTAGGTTTCGAAGTACGCGATCAGAGTTTCCTCTTGGCACGGACCTTCTCAAAAAGGGTGGCATGATGGCAGGTATACTGCATAAGGTTTAAACAAGGTGTGTAAATACATTTCTATAGCGTTTGAGGTTTAAGGAAATACTCATTCTGTTATTGCTCTAAAATATACAAGGTAGTAGCCCTAAAGGTAAAAAGGTTGAACAATAAGTCTAAAATCGGATTTATTTATTTTCCATAAACACAACTCTGAATCGATTCTACTTTCAAATGTTTATATTATCAAATAAAAGGGAATCAAAATTCAAATTCAAAACAAATAAACCATATACTTCCAATCTAGAAAGAATACTTGGGTATAATTTCCCACATAGCCATTGTTCAAAACTACAAAAGTCCGAGATAATCAACCAAATCATCAAATCAACAAAATTGTTCGCAATTTATTCTACTAAGGGACTAGACATACGAACTCAAACACATGCATAGTCAAATAAAGGAAAAACAATCAGGCAAATAAAGGTGATGCATCCATGCGGTCCCGATCCTCCATGTATTGATCAGGGTCAAAATCAGCATCATCAGAGTCATCGCTAGACGCGCTATCGGAATCAGAAGGGGTTCCCACAGATAAGGAATCACTCATAGAAAGTCGTTCTTCAGAATCAGAAAGCTCTACAATTATTGGTTCGGGTGGTTCCTCTTCCCACATCATAATTTCACTCTCTTCCTCACTCATAAGATCCTCTCGTCTCACCGGCCCACCCCCTAAAATAATATGCTCACTATCATCATCACTCATCATTCCAGCTCTATAAGCTAGTTCCCCCTCATCAGGATCTTCTACCACTCCTAAAGGATCCTCCTCCATGAATTCTCCCTGCTCCTCAAATTCCTCTTCTGGATCCTCATCGGGGTCCTCCTCCTCCGGGTCCTCTTCTGGATCCTCTTCTGGATCCTCCTCTGGGTCCCTCTCGAAGTCCAACCCCTCAAAGATTATAAATGGCATTGGGTCAGGGTCTACTATGTGAACATCCTCCTCCCTATTATCTCTCCTTGCCCCACTAGACCCTGGAACGTCAACTCCGTTCCGACCCTCAGATTGAAATGTTCTTACCCTCCTGTCAAACTCTAGGTGAAACTCGTCAATCATCCCCATCAATGTATTAGTTTCCTTTTCCATTATCCCTTCATACACCTGTTTGGACTTTTTGAAAATCATTTCCATACGTCGGGCGTAATCCAAATCACATTCTCCCTCTTTTCTATCCCAAATTCCCTGAGCCTCTATTTCTGCCCAAATTGGGGCATTATCTAAAACTCTCCAGGGTTCATCTCGGGTATTAATTCCCTCATCGGCCGGTCTTTTTCCTTTATCCATGAGAGAAGATAATGATCGAACTTCCTGACTCACAAGGAGAGAAAACAAAACAATCAATTTCTAAGATAAGACAAGGGTAGATATTTCAAATCATCAGAGATATAGACACAAAGGTCCTATCATGCACACATCAAGTTATCCATGATATCATGCTTAAAGACACAAAGCATAACACGTCATATCCCCTTAATGTCTACCCCTTTTACTCTCGTTAATTTTTTTTTTTTTTTTTTTTTTTTTTTTTTTTTTTTTTTAACGTTAGTCTATCGATATAGATAAATAACACTAAATAAAACTCCCGCTCTGATACCAGTTGTAACATCTCGGAATAACTCGGGTCATACGAAAAGGAGAAGTTCATCTTTTAAAAAACGGAACAAACTGTAATCCGAGTCAAACCGGGATGTTAGAAACAGTTTAAAACAGTTTTGAAGTTAAGGAAACGTGCAGATCGAGTTCTATTAGCGTTATTTAAAACTATTAGATAATAAGAAATACTTAGCAGCGGATAAGAAACGAAAAGTCAAATCTACTTATTACAACTTGAGAGCGAAAGTCGCCTCATAAAAACCAAATGCTCTTTAACTAAACTTTGAAGTTCTTTTTAAGACTTCTTTACTTTAATAATTTATTTCTTCAAGGGACAATTCTCACTCCCCAGACCTGCAACTTAACTTACTGCTAGTCATTGCCCAGATAGGACACAACATCATCGCAGGGTCGTTAAGACCAAAAGCACACGTTAGCGAAAGTCGCATACCAATAAATAATAACATCGAGAAAGTTTAATTTGATTAATTAACAATTCACAGAACCGTACGCTTGATCATACTTATTAAGAATATTTATTTTTCTTGTAAAAGTTAGTCAGCTATATTGCTGTACTATCCGGCCATACTGCCAGTACTATCCAGCCATACTGCCGGTACTTTCCAGCCATACTGCCGGTACACACCAAACTCCATAAGTGAGACAATACATTAGGGGGAGCTAACCCCTAAGCAAGCCTCTACCATAGACACTCGCCATACTTCGGTGCCTATGGTTAAGTATGCATACCCCCCGCGGTGGCTCATAAAGCCCTCATATGCCGCGAGTAATTCTTTTCCACCAATTGACGACATACTACGTCCACTTTTTAAGTTAGTGAGGTCATACTACCTCTACTTTCAAAACAATATATAAAGATTGACGTCATACTACGTCCACTTTTGAGTTAGTGAGGACATACTACCTCTACTTAAGTTATTGAGGACATACTACCTCTACTTATCATAACAATGTATAGAATTATTGATTCGAACGATAGCATTATTCGTTCTATATACCCATGCCTTACTTTTGGGTATCATTAATACATGATACATCGATCTATTGCGAACCACGCTGCGTGTACATACCTTAAACGAAATAACCAACTCGCAAGCGTCTCAATCAATTCCCGGTCACGAACCGACTTCAATTGCTCAAGAACACACCAAAATTTGATGAACCAATTTGATGATATTAGGCGTGAGGATTAGAGAAACTTTGAGAGTATTTTTTTTTTTTTTTTTTTTTTTTCTTACTTGCAATTGAATTTGAAAATGAAAAGGAGTAAGGAAAGGAATAAGGAAAGGAAAGGAATTGATTAAGGATTTATGAGATTTTATTATAATAATTTCCTTAACCTTCCATTTACTCAAATGGAAGTTACAAATCCTCCCAAATATTCCCATATGGCCGGCCAACCTTTGCCATTTCCCTTTTTTTTTATTTATTTATTTTTTTTTTTTTTTTTGAAATTAAAGATAGATTAGGAAAAGATTTGGACATAAAATGATTTTAATTGCCTTAAAAGTTGGATTCTCATGATTTAACCTACTAACAAAATAAATAATAAATGAAATATTTTTTTTTTCTAAAAAGAATAATAATAATAAAAATAATAATATTACTAGCAAATTATTTAATATATCGGGGAAAATTTCGGGGTGTTACATTTAACAAATACAATGACAACCATAATGGATGGGGGTGGTTATCTTTTCTTTTTACATTAAAAATTTCAAGTATTTTATTAAAAAAATCACTCGTTTTAATGCGCGCCTTTCGGTTCCCTCCATGCTAATATCATAAAACATTTTCAAAACTACGACAATGGCGATCTCAATGAGCTCTTACTATTTTTCGCTTCTCCTCTACATCGTTATCCTACACTACTATGCGAACGCCATTAACGATGACTCCACTTCTCTTCCACTTCCCGACACTCATTTGTCGAATAAGGCTTCCGAAGTCAAGAATCTTCTCTACGACTACTATCGATTAATTTGCCCTAATGCTGAAAGCACCATTTTCCAGATTATGCGAGATATTGTCGCCATTGATAACAAAGCTACTGCTCAGCTTCTCCGACTCATGTTTCATGATTGCTTTATTCAGGTCCATTTATTTCTCCATTTTCCTTTCATTTTCACTTTCTTGATGTCCACTTTTGTTAATCGCGTCCATGCGTTCGATGATTAGGGTGTCTTGATGTTTGAGTTGTTAATTTTTGAGAATTTGTGAAATTCGTTAGTTTGAACATTCTTATTGATTCATCCGCTTCGGAGTTTGATTTAAGTATTGGCAATAAATTGTGTTTATTGAGCTTTCACATCAGATTCTTTATGCATGAAATTCTAATGAAAATTGAAACTCAATGTAGAACACTGCTGATTTAAGAAAATTTTTTGGTAATTAGGGTTGTGACGCATCTCTGCTTCTAGATGATAGCAATGGAGACCAAAATCATTCAATTGAAAGAAATGCTGAGCCAAACCAAACTCTCAAGGCGTTTGATATCATTGACAGGATCAAGCAAGCCTTAGAAACTCAGTGTCCTAGAGTTGTTTCCTGCTCAGACATCATTGTTCTAGCCACTAGAGATGCCATCATTCTGGTAATCTCCCGCCTTTTCCAGTGAGATGCTTTCAATGGTTTATGATGATGAAGTTACATATTTTTAAATTTTTTCTTCCTCGTTCGACAAAATTGTTGCTATATAATGACGGATTACAATCCTAGAGTAATTTCTATTTTAGACTTTGTAAAGTCTCAAAATTAGAGTAATTTAATAGTGACGGATTACAATCCTATACCTAACAGTCTTAGGAAATTTAAGTTAAAACAAGTTATATTTTATCTTTTAAAAATTTTGATCATTTAGTTTGCTACAACTTCATGCTAATTTTAAGTTCAACATATCTATCAATGAGTGTTCAATCCGATTGTTTTCATGAAGAATGTACAAAGTGTATAGAGTAGTTACATATTTGTTTCCAACGTGTTACAGTTCCACATCGGTGAAATGGGACATCAATATGGGATTGATAAAGATGAAGGGATCTCTTCCCCGTAGCTAGCTTTTGGGAGGTGCACTCCAAATGTCCTATATGATTGCATATCTGCTAGGTCTTAGCTATAGTTGGATCCTGGAGTTGAGTATGTTTCCTTGCTTTCATTAAGGTGATTTAAGATTTAATCATCCATTAACCTATTCATGGGCTTTCTCAATATTTAAGATAACATCTTTCGAGGCCATTTGATTTAAATGAGCATAACAAAGAATAACACACAAATTAATGGGTATCTTCTATACCCTCCTCAACCAACAAAACATCTATATTTCTTATACGTAATTTTAACAAACTACACTAAACACATCCGCTTAAATACTCACGTTGTTTGTTTACATGACTCTCAAACACTCTCAATATGTTTGTTTTACACAAATAAACTACAGACACTCTTAGAGCTCTTTACCATTTGCCTTCTATTCCTTGCAAGTTAGGGCACTCATTTAGCTTCAGGAGCTCTTATTTCAGCTACCCCAAGCTTCTTCAATGGAGTAATCCTACTTGAAGTTCAATCCTCTTTGGTAAATCTCCATTTTGACTCTCTTTCTCTCTAGAGCTTCTTTTGGAGATGCATGGATTTCAACACATTCTTGTATTTCCACTACATCTTTTTATGGCTGTGAGATGCCTTTTTAAGCCCTAACACGACAGAGGAGTTAATCCTTGAAGGTCACAAAGTCATCATGCATGCTTGGTACTACTTCCCACAGGCCACAGCACAACGTTCTAACGCAAATTGCATGCTTGCTAGGACAACATTTGCTTCGTTACTTGTTTGATCTTATATGCTCCGGATGATTTAGTACTTGACACTTCACAAAGTACATCCGGCAGGGTTTTTCTTCTAGTTTATGCTTATATAGGCTTAGCTTAGCAGCTGAGTTATAAATATAATGCTTTTACTGCTTCAAGATTTTATGTAGATTGCAAAAGTATAAAATTTCTTGCTGGCTTTTAATCTGTTAATCATTTAAGAGCTTTTTATGGTCTGAAATTCCAAGTATCTTTATCTTAGATGTATTTTCTTGCTTTTGCACTTTGCCTAACATCATTATTCATTCCGAATGAACAAAAAGCATTGCTATGGTTTTGAGGACATCAAATGTTTTTTCTCATGCTCTTTGTCTTAAATTGCAGTCTGGAGGACCATTTTTCCCTGTGCTCACTGGACGAAAAGACAGTCTAGCATCATATTTTGATGAAGCTAATGAACAGATACCAAGTCCTGACAGTAACGTTACAGAGATGCTTAGTTTGTTTTCACAAAGGGGATTCAATGAGAAAGAAATAGTCAGCCTCTTGGGTACTTAACCATTATTACCTTTGAGGCTTTTACAATGTCTTAAGTTTTCGTTTCTGCTCTTAGTTTGTGTTCTCACAGTACTGTTTTAATTTTATTTTAAATATATGTTTTTAAAGGGGGGCACAACATTGGAAAGATTAGCTGCGATTTTATTCAAAAGCGATTCTCGAACTTCAAAGGCACCGGAAGTCCTGATCCCACAATTCCTGCAGAATTCTTGCTTGAGCTCAAAAGAATCTGCAATTCAGATGCATCTCCAAGTCCTTCTCCATCCAGACTTAGGAATTTGATAGAATCTTCCACAGGCTGGCCTTTTTCTCAGTCACTGGCATCATTTATTTTCTCAGGCTCTGGTTTTGATTCACATTACTACAAGAGATTGCTCATGGGGCGAGGCTTACTTTATGTAGATCAGCAACTGATGGCTGATTACAAGACTGCTAAGTTGGTAGAAGTGTTTGCTTCTGATGATGGTTCGACGTTCCGGAGAGAATTTTCTAAATCAATGCTGAAGATGTCCAACCTTGGATCACTCACTGACTATCATGGTGAGGTGCGTACCACATGCTCCCTTCGAAACAGTGATTGATGGTAAATTTCCAATTCTTTACTGATTTTTTGCTAGCTATTAACTAGTTCCCATGCCTCTTTTATCCATACTTTGCTCTTGAGGAGGTAAATTGTAGATCATTTGAGCCCCTTTTCAGCCAAATTTGGATTCTTTACTATTGTTGACATGCAGGCCTAAATCTTTTGCACCATTTCAGTTTATCAATAGAAGTAATACATTAAATCCTTTGTTATATGTAGAAAAGGTCTTTTTCTGTGTAAATGATTCAGTATTAGGCGTTAATATGAATGCTTGATATAGCTATATTAACACCTTACTGTCTGCACTCTGGTTGTAGACTTGCATTCACTGGCCAAATAAGTTTTTAAAGTTCAGTTGTGTGTTCAGATTATTTTTCCTTGTTATTACATCCTTTCTAGATATGCTGTTATACTAGAATGGCAGATTCCTGGACTTGAGCCTCTCTTCACTCCAAAGATGGTTATTTTTGTCAATTAACACTAGCAAATCCGAAACTATACAAGCCTCCAGACATGTCGTTGCATAGCTCTCATGAGCCTGACACCACATATGGCTCCCGTTAAGTGTGCTATCAAGCATGAGAATTGAGATGGTCCTCTTTAGTACTGTTTTTGTTGCACAGCTGAACCACTCTTAATCGGTCACCATACTAATTTTCTGTTAGTTGTAGGCTGTAGCTCACTTATAGCGTGGGTTTGTCTAGGCATTCTTATCAACCATTTGTGGATTTGTAGTTGCTCTTAATTTTTATTCTTTCCCTTTTTCTATCCCCTGTATATCTTTAGATTTGGTATATCTTTGCTTTGGAACCCCAGATTGTGATAGGAGTATCATCTTTGTTTGTCTGTTTTCATTTTGAGATATATGTTTCTCAATGTGGAACAGAAACCTGACTCCATTCATTTGTTATTTCCCCACTGAAACGAATATTAGTTTGTTGGGATAAATATGAGTTGACTAGTCTGAGTATGGCTCTCACTTAAAACAATTCAAGAATTGTTTAGATGATTAGTAGTTTTACAAAGAGCCCACTCGATCGAGCACTTAGATTAGACAGGGGCATAATCGTCTAGTGCAGAAATTCTTGAACAAGCTAGGCTGCTTGTTCGAGTTAGGTAGCAGCAAGCTGCATGTCTGAGTTTCTCGTTTGAGAAACACAACCCAACGCAAGTTACGTTTATTTGACCATCAGACTTCCCCAGAGCCCCTTAACCCTTACAAGTACACAATAACCGTAATTGTTGGGAGACTTATTGCAGAACACTGACATTTATTATTACTCAAAAGTGCAGAATACAACAAAGGAGTGGGAAGAAAAACCAAACAGAAATCTAAAGGCACAAAGTGAAAATAAGTGCCAAGACACCAACAATGACTTAAGAATAAAAGGTTATATACATCTTAAGGATCTCTCATTACTCTTTAAGCAAATTTGAAGGATAAATCAGCAAATAATCCTCATTGTAGCCAAAAACCATGCTTAAGATGAGGATTATTATGAACTTAAGAAGACATCACACATTAGATGAGCTCCTAAACGACCCAAGAGCCTTAACAAAACCGGCACGCAATATGTACTGGTGATAAATGGCAGCAATTGCAGCTCCTATAAATGGTCCCACCCAGAAAATCCACTGCATTTTTTATTTACAATAAGAAATAAAAATGATTAAAATTATAATTAATTTCATAAATAAAATGATAATTAATTAAATTAATTAAATTGGTAAAATGTACATACATGATCATCCCAAGCCTCGGAGGAATTGAAGATAACAGCAGCACCAAAACTACGAGCAGGGTTGATACCAGTTCCTGTAACTGGGATCGTAGCTAAATGTACCATGAATACTGCAAATCCAATTGGAAGTGGCGCCAACACCTACACATTTTATCCATACAATGTCTATTTTTAGTAACTTTGGAAAAGATACTCTCTCTATTCCAAAGAATTAACGTCAAATTTTTTAGATTAAAGATTTCGGAAGAAATGTTAAGATGAGACTATGTGTAGATTTTTTTTACTTTCTGACATAAGAATAATTCTCTACAACTAATCATAATTATAAGAGTGAAAGGAAAACATTTGAATTATTTATGATTTCTTATATATTTTTTTTCTCTGTTAAAAAGACTTTGCTTTATTTTCCCTTTGAATATGTTTCATTAAATTTGCTTCATTTTTTATTTTGATTATAAGTTATGACTCATTTTTCTATTTATATTCAAATTCACATATTTCTTTTTAACTTTCCTTTTTATTTTTTTATTAAATATATATTAAAATAGTATTATTTGAGAGAAACAACGGAAATAGTTGCAACTTACAGGAACATGAGAATCCCTGGCACTACGCTTAGGATCAGTGGCAGAGAAAACAGTATAGACCAGAACAAAAGTGCCAATAATCTCAGCACCCAATCCAGTACCCTTACTGTACCCATCTGCTAAAGTGTTGGCCCCACCTCCAAATTTGGTATAGTATCCACTTTGGAAAGCCTTAACTAGCCCAACACCACATATGGCCCCTAAACATTGGGCCACCATGTATAGAATGGCCCTTATTAGTGTGACTTTTCTTGCCAATAATAGCCCAAATGTCACCGCTGGATTTATGTGTCCACCTGCCCATCACAATAACTCATATATTAGGATTTAGGTTACTACACTTTTACCATTAATTCATCATATAAATTTGTTATTTGGCTTGCACACAATCAGATCGATACAAGTGGAGATTAACTGCACGAAAATCAAATATGATGCAAACTCGAAAAAATAATGTAAGTAGTTTTGAAAGGGTAATTCTATTGTATAGTATTGGATCATACAAAATCTTAAATTAAGGAAAAATAAATATTAAAAATCTAACTTTTTATTTATATGCTATAAATAAACCTATCGAAATAATCTAACATTTACACTTAATTTGCTATAGCATAACTTTTTATTTTAATAATTTAATCTTTGGCCTTAGTTTACTATCAGTATATCATATTAATATACTGACAACAAACTGAGAGCAAATATTGATTTATTAAAAAATAATTCAAAATTGAAATCATTCACGGGGAATGGGCGAAATGTTTGATTATTAATTGTCAAATTTTTTTAATTAAAAGACCTCAAATAATTGTGTAAAAAAGAAAAAAACATACCAGAAATACCAGCAGTACAGTAAACAAGAACAAAGATCATGCCACCAAAAGCCCAAGCAATACCAAGTAAACCAACACCATTACATTGATCAGCTTCATTTTGGGATTTATGGCCAATGACAGTTAATACAGTTATATACAAAAATAACATTGTTGCTATAAATTCTGCAATAACTGCCCTGTAAAATGACCATTTTGTTAGTTCTTCTCCATCTATTAATGGTGATGGTGGAGGGTCTTGGTAGTCTTTTCCTATTCCTCCTCCCACTTCTATGTCTTTCACCATTTTTTCTCTTTTTTTTAGTTTTATTTTGATTCAATTTACACTCAAAATGAAGCTCAATTTGTTGAATACTCCTAAGCTATGAGATGGTGATGGGAAAAAATGGGACTCAACACTGCCTATTTATATAGGGTTTTCTTTATCATGTTATTGATTTTTATTCATAAAGATAATTTATTATTCTTCCCTCGTCTTATATGAGCCGTTTTACAGTGAGACGACTTCAAAACAAAAAGCCGGTAAGCTAAAAGTTTTATTATTGAGTTATTTATCAAGTATGAGGCTTATCTCACAATAAGACTTTCTCCTATAAGAATTTATGTTATTCTTTTACTTTAGATTTTTATTAGTGCAATGTTCGCTGAGAGAAGGAATAGGTAAAGAATAAGGGCATATCTAATAAGTAATTTGAGTAGGCATATGATAACATTTAAAAATGGTTAAAATTTAGGATAAATTATCGTGAATAATATAATATGTATTTTTTAAATTTTATTATAACAATGCTAACTTTTGATTAACTATAAATAATTTAAAGGGTTTTTTCCTAGAATAATATCAACTTTAGTTTATTAACTAATTTATCAATTTCTTTTGTCATATAAACTCGTATAGTTTGATTTTTAATATGTTAGTAATATTATAGGAAAACACTCCCTAAGTTGGTATTATTCATAGTTAATTAAAAAATTGTATTACTGTAGGGAAATAAGCAAAATGTTGCATTTCCTATATTTATTAGTAATGTAATAAAGCGTAAAAATTGAAATTGGTTTAGTTGATTGGATAGTCATCTTTCAAACAAAGTGTTAGGGATCAAATCTTGCCATTAACTAGAATTTATGTTTAATTCTTGTGTTTTTTTTAGTTATCGGTAATATTTTTTGTTTCCTTGATCAACTCATGGTTAGGAGAAGAGTATTAAAAATCAAACTTAAAACCTTACTCAACAAAAGTAATATGGGGTGGGCTGAGGAGAAGGAAAAGATAATATGTGAATCGAATTTATGATTATTTACTTTCCAATTAAATCAAAATTTGATTCTCATTTTATTTTTTAAGTTTGCTATATTTTATTTTTAGAAGAACTTAATGTCTTTCGTCTACTAAAATATGAAATTCCTACAAATATTAAAGGTGTCATGTATCATTAATGATGTCAAATGTATATACATCAGTATATAAGTTTAATTGGTCCAATAAACTATTAAAAATGATAAATAAAATTAAAAATTTTATCCTCATCAATAGCCACTTATTGAAAATTTTTTTAAAAATATGTGCTCTATTTTTTTTTACCATATTTTCCCTTTAAACTTTTAGCAATTTTATAAAAAAGGACTAAATACGAGTAACTTTTTGCCGCCCAATTATATTTTTACGTTTTTATTATAAGTTATCTCCTATTTATGTGGTGGAAAATAGAACTGGGACCCAAAAATGATTTTGATTAATGATTATCAACCACAAAAATAAATAATCTGTCTTCTGATGCCTTCCTCCACATATTTTAATAGTGGGGGGTGCTTTCGTCATTATACGATTTTTTTTGTGGCCCCTTTTTTTCAACCAAAAATAAAAAAATTTCGAATATATTCTCCTTTTATTTATTTAGTAAATGTTCCTTTTACGTTTGAAATGTGTAATATATGGAGCTAAAAATTTTAATATAATTATTTAATATATAAAAAAATTAAAATTAAAATATTAAATATATACATATTATATTTTGTTAGAATCTGTTCGATATATAGAATTTTAATATATGTTTTTTTAAATTTCTAAAATGTGTATTTGTAGATATCAAGACTTGAATTATATTTGAAAATTATGAAAAAATTTTAACATAAATCAAATATTTATGATGTTATGAAGTTTCTAGACCCCATAATAAGTAATGATTTTTCTTGCTAAGAATTGACTTCCAATTTGTTATGGTCTTCTTCATTGTTGAGTAAAACTTACTTGGTATTCAAGTGATTACAAAATTTTATACACATTTAAATTAACTTAGAAAATAATATAAGCATAAGAGTACATTACTTAAATTGGTGTTGCTTAATATTTTTCTTATTGCCATTTTCGTGAGTTTAAAATATTTTGTTATTTGTAGTCACATAAAATTAGAAATATGGATGAAATTAAAAAGTAAATAAATATATAGATGAGATTTTTCTCTAAACCAAATTAATTAGATTCTCGAGTTAAGGGCAATGAAAATTTTATTTCTTACTCTATGGTCCACATAGGTATGAGATTCAATGGGAAAAATAAAACAAATAGAAATATTAATGTTGTCTGTGTTTGTTCAAGGTAAGTGGTTCTAACTTCTACTTATTCTATATAAAAATCATCTTATTAAAAGCAAATAAAATTGTTGATTTTGTCAGCGGTTTATACTTAAAAGAACAACTAGCATTCCTGGAACAACTTATATTGTTAATGTTGCCATATAATCGAAAAAAACATATGATGTACACACTTCATAAAACGAAAAGATATCATACTAAAATCATATGACAATTGGATGAAAGGCTCAAATGCTTATAATAAGAGTACACTTTATTTTAAATTCATCGATTTATCAATGTGCGACAAACTATCTGAATAGATACCGACCTAAGCTCCTTATTTAGTCATAATTTTGAGCAAAATTTCAAAGAAAATAGGAGTACCTAAAAACAATGAGAGAAATGAGGGTGTCTTAATCACATGAAATTAATGATGCACCGCCCCAATCACTGCACAACACAATACCAATATTCACCGCCCCAATCCAACTCAGCCCAACATTTCTTACTTTTTCTTCCTTATAACCCATTTTTCTATGCCACCATTTTTTGTGGGCCCCTTTCTTTAGCAAATCATCTGTCCCAAATAACTTGGAATTTGGAATTTCGTAAATTCCCCAATTTTAATGGAAAAAAAATGGTCATTTTTTATTGGAGAAATTTCTTTTTATGTTATTCTTAAAGTTGATAGGTTCTTTAGTTGCATTTTTCTTTAAGAGTATAAATTATCATTTTTTGTCTCTCCTTAGACTTTAATCATAGGTCTATGAGCAGAATGTAATAGGTACGATAATGATGATGATGTTTTATAAATTGGCTATAGTATTACAGACTATTGAGTATGATAGCTAGAAATATTTGTCGTGTCTTTTTTTACTGATGTCGTTAAATATATACAAGGTGTTTATAGATTTGATTAAAGAAACGGTTGAGCTATTTAAAATATTACATAAAATATTTTTAATCTATTATATTACACCCTTGCAATCCAATCGGTTGGCTTATAACGCTAAAACCGTCCATTAAATTATAAAGAGAACTTGAGGGAATCCTTATATTTTTCACATGGCACCAATAGAAGTGTTCTTTCAGCTCATTAAATCGATTAAATCAGATCAAAACCGGTCTTACGAATTGTAATCGTATTGATTTTTACATCTATGTAAAGTCGATTTAAAATGGTATTCTCAAATATAGAGTTTGGTCACATTTGAACACTTGTTTTGATGAGAGTGGAGACAACAATAAATGCAATAAGAAACGAAGTTGAAAATGTAATAAAGACAGCTTCACTTAGTAAAGATTGTCAGGAATAAGATCCCGGGGGTTGTTTCGGGACACTTCCATTTTTACGTGTTTAGGGGTTCACTTTCCATATAAAGATACTTTGTTTGGAACTATTTAGAGCAAGTTCTACTCCATTTCTTTTTGACAATTTGAGATTTGATCCTGATTTGGAGATCATTAATCCATTAATTCAAGCACGTTATTTCGTCATTATTGACTGTATATTTAAAAGTATCATCATTTTATCCGGTGTATCTTGCTTATAAAAATTATGAGTAAAGTTTGAAAAAGAAAAGAAGAAGGTAACTCACACCTATTAATAAGCATGCAGCCAAAAAGTCTCTCGACTCGAGAAAGACACTCAGAAAAAGAGATTTATGTAACGAAAAAGATCAAGTGAAGTTGAACCAGCAAACCTACACATCTTACAACACAAGTTTAAACATAATTATAAATTAATTATTTCTTATAAAAAAGACAATGTTTCCTTGATACAATTTAATTTTCCTCATTTTTTTATTTTATTCATTTTAATAAATTTATCACATTTTTATTTTTGATATAACTAAACAATTTTTGTACTATATATTCTCTGTTATTTCTTAATATCATAATACTCTAATACACTCTTCCTGATCTCTTAGCTCTTATAACCGGTTACTTCGGGTTGGTCATGGGTATAAACAAAGACATATAAAAAAAAATCAAATGATATTCAAATAAAGTTAATTGTTTTAAAACACTTCAAAAAAGAAAAAAAATGTAAATATTAAGGTTTAAACCCAAATTAATAATGTTGTCAACTTAAGGCTATAGGTAACCGATTTACTATATAAAACAATGTCGTTAGATGATTGATATTTGATAGCATTGCAAGGCTTTCCATCCGCCCTAGGTTTTAGATTCTATTGGATTGACCTCTATTTTAGAGTTTAGGTCCAAATTTTAAGTCCCAAAGGGTATAGATTTGAGTACAATAACCAACTTATTTTTCTTGTAATGTATTTGTATATTTTAATGGAAAAAACCTTAAACTAATTTGTATTCATTTTCTAGCCAAAAAATTTAATCGATAGCCAATTACATTCCTTATCGGCCAAAATAATTAGAATTAAACAAAACAAAAGAAATTAATTATAATTACACTGATTAATGATATTGAATCATTAACCAAGACTTAGAAATCTTAACCACAATAATTTTTCTTAACAATTAAAACAAATAAAAATAAAATACCGATAAAATAATAATAAGCATTGACATAATGTCATACATAAATTACATTATACTATTACCGACATATATCTGTGATGTGTTCCTAACTTCAGAACTCCTCATTTTAATGCTAAATATTTTACTTGAAATCAACCAAAAAAAGCGATAATAATTGTTGGCTCGTTGTCTGGAAAACACTAGAAATTAACATGAATAATTAAGCAATGGGCTACTAATTAAGCTAATTAAAAAGCCCATAACCACGAAGAGGAAGAAATCCATTAGCCTTCTAATTTATGGATGAATTCACAAACAATGGAGTATTGTGATTTTGGTTAGCTCTCTACCAATTAAAGAGATCAAATATGGGTATCTATATATATGTATGGAGATAATTAATATGTGGTAAATATGATAATTTATGAATATAATTTTTTAATGGTGCAATTGAGGAAATATATATGAACACACACCAAGTCATCAACCACCCCATTATATTTTCACTTTTTTATAAAGAGCCAATATAATTTCACCTAGAGCACAAGATAAGTTTATTTATTTATATAGGTTGGACAAAAATGTCATCATCCATTAGGTACAAATATTTAAATATGTTGATTGTTTTTTCATATAGGTTGGACAAGTATGTTATCATCCTGCTATTTGTCTTTGCATATAGAATATTGTGATTTTTTGTTTTCATTTGCAGATTTTTTTAAATTGAGCGTCTTTCAAACTGTAAATTTCTTTTTTAATGGTATTATATACTATTTTTCATCATTTTCTAAACTCTATTTGTAGTATTCTATAAGCAGAAATATTGACTATTGAGTATAATGTTAGATGAATTAATTACTGATGCAAATGTGGTTGCATCAAGTAAAGATACCAAAGGAGCCACACAACAGCATCACGCACATGGAAATGGAAACAACATGGAAATGGGAACAGCTCATGGTTTCAGAACAGCTCAGCAGCGAACTAGTGACCAGGCCACCTTGTACGACACGTGGAGACCAAACCAGTACGTCTAGGACCTAGAATAAAGTGGAAATGGAATCTTGGTATATGGAACTTCATGCCTTGGCCCAAGAACATCACTATACATCATGGATAACCCACTGAAATTAGTCGTGAAGGTCAGCCACTCAGCAGGTAGTACAGATCAGAACAGAACACAGTTCAAGCTTGTTCTGACCAGCTGACCTAGCACGCTTTGTCCAGATCATGTTTCATGGTATCTTGTGCCACCAAGGGTAGAAATGAAATCTCTATACTAGGAGCTTTCTATCAAGATCCTAAAACCATTCTAACAATCCACGTGGAGTCCTAGAAGCTAAGCTAAAGGAGGGCTGCTCGACTGATTTGCATCAGAATTTGTTCTAAGTGTGTTTTAGTTTCTGTTTTAAGTGTTTTGTAATAGCACGTGTCTTTTTAATGAGGCGTGTGCTAATAGAGCCGTTAAGATAGTTGAGGACTCTATATAAGGAGGGCCTCACCCATGTAATAAACGTAGAACAACTTGTATTTCAGATTGAATGAAAGTAATAGAGAGGTATTTCAGAAAAAAGAATTTTTCTGTTTAGAAGTTTTTGTGCAAACTTCATCAGTTGTGGAGCAACTTTGGCCGGAGAGTTTAAAGAGTTACATAGCAACTCGGATTCTCAAGGGAACCACACAATTGAGGCCTAAACGTCCTTGCATTGTGCCTATTGTAGGGTAATCATACAAGGCAAACAAAAGTCACTAGCCACCAACATCAGAAAATCAAGAATTGTCTTCTTGGTCGGTTTTAAGTGCCTGAGTGTTTGTGAAATATTTTGGGTTTTTGAATGCGTTATTGATTAAGGTTGTGAATCAACGATAATTATTGCATAACAAAGGCCATATTCAGCCCTTTGTTTTGCATCAATTACCAAAATTTATTTAATTTATGAATATATAGCTTCTTGGAAACCAACCACCAATGCGTGTAAGGCATGAAAAGAAAAAGAGGTTTGATTTTACTGAGTTTTTTTAAAGGAATCTATAATTTTTTTTCAATATAAATATCATACAATATCTACAATAGAGTAACAGTCGATCAAATACATAACAATTTAATCAAATAAAATTCTATATGGAAAGTCACAATCACTATAAGCAATATAATAACTAGTCTCATCGGAATGAATTGTTTTCTAATAAATTCCTAAACATTATCTTACATTGCAAAAATACCAAAATCCAATTAGCCAAATAATAAAATATTATTTGTTACACTTTTCTTCACAACCTTCAAAGGTTTCTTCCCTAATTGTTTCAAGTCCTGGAGAATGAGAAGGTTTTCGAGGATGCAAAAATGGAGGAGGAGCAACCTCCATAATAAAACTTTTATTTCTTGCCATTGTTATAAAAAAGTTAATAAATAATAAATAAATAATTTAAAATTTGTGATGAATAAAGTAAAGAATTGTTATCTCTCTCTTCCTCTAATTATGAGAAAGAGAGACTAAATTTTAAACTAAAAGAACTTTTGAAGGAGAATGTGAAATTTGAGGTCTTGAGATGAATGAAAATGTAAATTTATATTAAGATACATTTATTTAATTATCTAAATTTGCAATAAAATTCAAGTAAATATAGAAAATATTGGTTGGATAGTTTGCATCGCACCAACATCTAAAATGAGATGCAATCTACTCACCTAAATTTAACTATTTAAGGTTTATTACAATGGAATATTTTAAAAAACTTGCTAACAAAATAATCCTTTAATTTTTACTCTCCAGTTCACTTTATATGTCTCGTTTGAAATCATACACTTTTCACCGATCACTTTTCATTTGTATTTTCCACTCTTCACTTCTCGCTCTTAGTCAACAGGATTGGGAGCTATGTAGGGTTCTTCTTCTCAAATAAGGGGTTGAGGAATAGTGATATGATCCCATTTTACCTTTCTATGTGCTTGTACATGGAGTAATTAAGCAAGATCATGCAAAATACTAGCTAGATCAGTGGCTTTTCAGTTCAATGAATAAGAGAACCTCATCAGTCATAAAAATTAGTAAAATGTAATAAACGGGTCGTTTTTGTGATCAAGTATGGTGTTAAAGTCGCTCTGGTCGACTTATATACTTCAGAAGCTGCAACCCTGAACGGATGAATATCTACAACAGTAATTGAAGAAAAGAAAGAGAATATTTCGGCAAAGGAGGTTGTCAAGGAGCCCTCTCTCAATCTACCGAACCACAGACTCGAATTTTCAAAGAAATGCACTCGAGCGGGCAAAGGTATGTTCTTTCTCATTTATACTGTGTAGAATGGTCTTTCTATTGCTCAGCCAGAGAAGATAAAAGAAGAGATTCATAAACTATCAAAAATATGGGGAGGATGCAGTTGCTACTGCATACTGGTAGCCACCATTCCGATACAACTTGCCTAATATAAACCGAATTAAACTCTAATCATCTCAGTCCTCAAAAATGGAGTTATCAACAGTATGGATTTTGGTGTACTTATTGGAATAAATGGAGTTCAGCAATGTATCAGTTTAGTCACTATTGGTACAGATCTTTACGCATAGGCTCAGATTCTGCTCTAACCGGGGCCTGGATAAACTAAATCCAGACAACTCTGGAGTCGGGTGTGAACAAATCTCTCTGCATTGCCCATAGTAAAGTATAACAACATAATTGATGTGCAACAATACCACCCAATCAGCTCAAAATTCACAGGACGAAAAATTTAGCATTGGCTGTTTCAACCAATTTATTGCCCATTAAGCTATTTTGCCGAGCTCCCCCAATGACTTACTTTTACTTAATTACCTATCAAAACTTAAGAAAACTTAATCTCTGTGTTGCGAATTCAAAGAGGCATGTAGGAGAATAACCTGAAGTACCTAGCCATTGATGTATACCGAAGCAATAAACTTGATTCCAAAACTTGGAATGGAAAATGACAACTATGGAAAATGAACTCATATAATTAAACTATAACATCATCGAACTACGCTTTTACTGATTGAATTTAGCATTTATACAAATCGATGATTCAAAGATATCAAGCACATAACATGATCAACATCCTATGAACTCATTAAACAAGTAGATAACCAAAATCACAAGGCAATTGCAATTTTAAATTCAACCTATTTGCTCAAAAATCATAATCTATCAAATATCACCAAAATTATCAATGAAAACATTTGCAATTTAGAAAGGGAACAACAATGTGGAAGAACATAAATATCCAAAACATTCAAATATAACCATATGTTTTCATTAATCATTCATCAAAACCCTAATAATAATACTCTGAAGGATTACTAATCGCAAAATTAATGAAATTGAAAACAACAAGTCGATTAGCTTATTAATTTTCAGGAATTTCAACCTCATTATCAGTAATTTCTTGTTGCAAATCCTTAGGATCCTTACCATCAACAGTACAACCCACAGAAACACAAGTTCCCAAAATCTCCTTAACAGTACCTTTCAATTCTTTAGCCATGGATCTATTTCTCATAACTCTAGCAATCTCAATAACATCATCAAGAGAAATATTACCAGTATGTTTAATATTCTTAGTCTTCTTCCTGTCTCTTTCTGGCTCTTTCAATGCTTTGATCACCAATGCAGCAGCAGACGGAACAACTGTAACTTTGGCTTGACGATTCTGAACAGTAAGTTTGACAGTCACTCGTAAACCCTTCCAATCTTTTGCAGTTTCCTTAGCAATGTCTTCTCCTATTTTCTTTGGAGAAAGACCGAGTGGACCGATTTTTGGAGCGAGTGAACTCGCTGCTCCAACTTCTCCTCCGGTGACTCGGACGAAGACGTCCACTATCTGAGATGGGTCCAACTTTGGCGGCATTTTTAGAGAGAGAAAGAGAGAAAATGTGGCGGCGGTGTTGATGGATGAAAGATTGAAAGGATTGTAGGAAGGGGAATGAGCTGGTTAGACAATTAGGGTTAGGGTTTTTTAGCAGAGCAGTTTATAATCAGGGTTTTTTAGCAGTGGAATTTATTGGGCCGATGTTTCTGCGGTTTTTGGAATTTGGGCTTTTAGAAGAGTGATTTGGGTTTCAAATAAACGGTCTCATCATAAAATGCATTTATATATGGGTTGAATAGCTTAATAATACAAATTACATAAAAACTTGAATGAGAGTGTGTCGCAAGTTAAGACGAAGTGGCCGGCCCATTTCACGCGCAAGTAATAACATTTTAATTTTTTGGGCATTTAGCTTTTTTGACCTTAAAGGTATCAATTTTGAAAATTAATACCTTTAAGGTCAAAATTGATACTTTTAAGATCAAATTTGAAAAATGCCTAGAAAATGAAAAAATGCCCACGTTGTTACACGCGCGAATTGGGCCGGCCCAAATTGACCGTCTCATTATGAGGTCATCCCGTCCTAGACCAGCTGAACAAATTATCAATATATAAAATTCATGTTTTGAGGTTGTTTCTCCAAGAAACGTTATCTCACAAGAGTAGTTTTTGGGGTTTTAAATGATTTTCAAATTCAGCTAGTCTTGTATGAGATTGTGTTATACGAGATCGCCTCACGATGAATGGACTTGTATAATTAATTTGTTTTTCTAATTAAGCACTTTAAAATTGATCACGTAAGACCATCTCATTTATGAACTTATGTTTCAAATTGGTTGCATAGCTCTTCCTTGGTTATTTCGGGAGTTAACGTTTATTAGTGAAACGATCTAAAAACAAATTGCTCGTATTCTAATTTGCATAAGTGTTTTATAAGAACGTCTTACCATGAGACAAACCTATACAATCAGCGCATTCTATGATTGATCACTTTAAAGTTATAGGATCATTTTTATGACTATAAAAGCTGATCATTTAAAAAAATGTAAATAATCACCTTGATGTTATAATTGGTCACTTTAAAATTGTAACTGACTACTTTAAGATTGTAAATGATCACTTTAAGAGTATAAACTTCACCACTTTGCCATTATGATTGGTCATTTAAAACACAAATTCTTGTGAGAGACGGTCTCTTTGGGAGACCATCTCTAATTGGGTTAGTCTAATATATATTTTGTAAACTATTATAAGTAGGCATTAAGAATAATGTAAGTAGACATTTAAAATATTGAAAGTAGGCATTAAGGATACAAAAAGCAAGCATTAAGGATAATATAAGTAGGCATTAAGAATATAGTAAGTAGGCATTAATCTTTAATGAGTTAGGCTTGAGATACATTTCTCAAAGAAACGGTCTCTCAAGAGACTAGCTGCATTTAAAATTGTAAATAATCACTTTAACACTATAAATATACATTACACAACCTAATAGAGATGGTCTCACCATGAGCACAATTAGACTTTCTCATACAATAATTTGTGACTCTTTAATTGTTTTTACCAATCATAATTTATTGTCCAAAAATTCTCATTTAAGCAGTTTATATAGACTGTTTTAAATTATAGTAAATAGTCTAATTTAATTAATGCAAACATTTACTCTTGTATATAAAATTCTCATGTTTTTTTGTACTTTTTGTATAGATACGTCTCACTATGAGATGACTTCAAGCAAAAGTCGTCTATATTTTTGTTTAAACAATGGCAACTATTATTCTTTTGAAGAACATGAATTCAATTTTCACTATTCTCTTTTAGTATTTCACAGCCCTAAGCCTACTCTATACCCATAAAAATTTAATTTAACCAGAATAATTAATTTTTATATATACTAATGGTATGTGCAGTTAAGCAACTTAAGTAATTAGTTTTTAAAAAACATTAAGAGTGTCTTCAATATATCCGTATAGCAGTAATAAAAAACACTAATTGAAAAATAGCATCTATACAACGTTCGATGGTGAAAATAGTGATATTATAAAGTTTTGACTTTTAACGTCTCAACATCATGATCTGAAAATTTTGTTCTCTAACTTGAAAATAACAAAAAATATCGAGTTAAATCCGACCAAAATCCAAACCCAAATCCGATCGTTTTGCTAGTTATCTTAATTTTGTGAACCTTTTCAATTCAACTGTGTCATTTTTAGTCAACATTTGTAAAGTTAATTATTTTTTGCTCTTATTATATTAGTTGGTTGATCAATTAATTTACAACAAACAACTCACACCAACATATGTAAAATTAATTGGCAAATTATTTTCAATTAGATAGATTGCTACTGAAATTGTCCAACAAACTATTTTGACAAACAATAAACTTAGTTATGCCAATCAGCTATCAAATATGAGCAGACTCAACCAATCAAATAACGTTCCTTGTCCAAGCTAGAAGTGTTTATTCAAGTCATCGGGTCAATTTCGAGTCGGGTTTTTCAAGTCGGTTCAAACTCGGGTTTTGCGTCCATATTGATTTTTATATTATTTTAAATTAATTTTAAAGTCAAATTAAGTCGAATTCGATTTCAATATCGAGTAAATGTCGGAGTATCGTATCTGCTCTGAACACCTCTCGTCCAAGCAATAGGTTGGGTGGGTCGGATCACCAACCGTAATTTAGCCCGTGTTTGTTCAAAATCAAAACATAAACTGGCATTCCCGGACACTCCGACTCCCGAGATGGTTCCGCAGAAAGCGCAGTATTCTCCCACATCATGAACATTTCTAGAGGATCCGGTAAGAGGAGGAGAGATCAAATGGGCATTCCTAGAAGAGCTCTGCTTCTCGGGTTAGCCACTGTTATGGTATTGGGTATTATTGTTTACTTTAGATTATGGATCATTGATTACCAGACTTCTGCTGGTGATACGGACTTGCTTAGGTATGAACCGACAACCCTTTTCCCTTCGATTCACACCCAGATTGCTAGATACTTATCTGATAATGAACAATGTGAACATTTGCATGCCACTTGCTTAATTTTTCTTCAGTTATTTGAGTTACAAGCTCTAATTTATTGGGTTTTTAATTTCTTTCTCTTTTATACATGTGAATGACTAAGATATTGAGCACGAGGGGAAAGAGATTAGTTTAAGATGATTTGGTTATGTGTAACGATGGAATATTGACAAACTGGTAAGGAATATACAAAGTTGGAACTTGGGTCTGGGGATTTACTATATAGGAAGAGGGTTAGGGAGACCAAGAGCAATAGAGGACATGAGTAGGAGAGGATATGAAAACTTTTAGGAGAATTAATGTGGATAAACACTTAGACTATTCTATTGACTCATGTAATCGATCTCGATCTTTTGGGTTTAATGCTTTGTTTTTGTTGTTATATGTCAATTACTTTTGTGTTATTGTTTGCGTCGATTACTTGTCACATTTAGACATTAACATGAGATTAGAGAAGAGTGTTGGGGTTAAAGTGTGAATTGGGATTTGGGAGTTTTATATTAATTATTGTGTTTAAAATGCGAACGAGTATGTTCCAATGTGGTAATTAATGTAATGGTGATGGTTGAAGAGGTAATCAAATAAGGTGAAGAGCACATTTTTTGATAGTGGAATGGATAGCCCGGAAGTATTGAAGTGCAAAATATGACAATTCTTTCAAGAAACAATAACAAATGGATATTGGTTTCTATTTTTTATGTTTTGCTCCCTAGCTGGAAAATTAAGTGTTTAAATGGTGATTTCTGAATGTTATGCATTGATTTGCAGTATTAGTTGTTAGTTTCAGAATTAACTCACTAAATTAAATTCCTTTCGAATCTGCAAGTAGATATAAGTTGTGAATTTTGTGCGGCCTAGTCCTTTGGTAGTACTTTGGTGACTGACTTTGCTGTTAATTTGTCTAAAATACATTGGATTACTAGAAGGTTCCATGATTTGAATTGTTACTCGAAATGTGTAGGAGACAATTTGATCTTGCCCATAGAGAAGCAATGGACGAGTCGGCGGAGTGGAGGTCTAGGTTTGATGAAGAAAGGGCTAGAGTCTCTCAATGTATGAAGGAGCTCACTGAGGTATGGCACGATCCTTATTTTTTCCCATGATGTTCAAGCTACATAATTGGACCTTTTTATCGATGTTTTTTCCTCCACTTTCTTGTGTTTTGTTTAGTTGTCCCTTTCTTTAATTGGCGTGCTTATAGGTTTACTTGAATTTCGATATTATGTTTACTTGATAACCTAAAATAGGACATAAGATCACATATCTTTTCTTAAATGTTGAATGAACTAATAAGTTTCCAAAATTTTTTGCGTTAGAAGAACTCAAACACAACGATGCTTCCTTGATCTTGATGTGTGAAACAGTAAAGCCAACGTCAAAAGTCTTGGATTCAATGTACAAACCCGATTCAAATTAGTTTGATTGAATTATTGAGTGTCCGGTGAAGCTACTTTGAACAAATTAAATCTCTCGTATTTTAGGTTGGTGGGTGAAAATTTTCTACCAAATTAAAATCCCTTATTGCAAGCAATTTTGTGAATATGTCAAGGTTTGTGGATGAATCTCTTGGGATCAATCCAATAGGATGAGTAAGATTTCAAACAATTATCTATCAAGAAACAGAAGGTTTAATATTCAAAGCACACACCCTTTTCATTGATTCATTCCACTCAAATTTAGGCAAGAAAATACAAGAATATTGGAAACTCTGTATGTATGAATACCTCTTTGAATGACACCTGAATAAATTGAATTCTTATCAGCCCAAATGTTCCTGCACTAAGAGCATTTAGCTACAAGGTAAACGAAATTAGATACAAGAAACGGAAACGGAAACAAAAAAATGCTATATTTAGAAATTTGGAAATGTAGGTACAATTTTAATTTACAACAAAATAATTGAGCATAAAAAAAGGAAAGAAAAGAAAATGACTAAAAAAAAAGATAAGGAAAAAAGAAAAGAAAAGAAGGGCTTTTGTATCAGTAATCATGTTTTTGGGGTTGAAAAAATCATTTGGGGAATGTAGTTTTAGAAACGTTAATCTAGAGTTTCGAAAACAAAGGTTTTGAAATGGAATTCGGTGGGAAGTTTCCGATTTCTGGTAACTATGACCGAGCCAATCATCAGTTTTAACACCTTTTCACTTGCTTTTCTGGGAGTTTATAAACGGCGCGGAGTCTTGTAGTTTATGCATCTGTATTATATAACATGAATTGTAGTTGATTACGACTTTACGAGTATCTTTTGCTCTTTCAGGTAAAGGAATCCCATAGTAAATTGGAAAAGGACACGCCGAGTGTTGATGAAAGAGTTGAAACGCTACAAAAGGTAAATTATGTATAAGTACGAATTTTTTTTTTTTTTATACCAGGGTAAGCCTGAAGAATCCTTCGTGTAAGTAATTTTGCTTTGATTTAGCATTTTAAGCGGTATCCTCGTTATGTTTGTTTGCCATGAAAAGGATTTATGAATTATATGTGATTTTCAACTTCATAAACAGGAGAACATATATTTGCTTAAGCGGTTAGAATCCATGAAGCAAGAGCTTGAAATCGAGAAGTTGAAGTGCAAGTCCGAGTAAATTAAGTTCATTCGAAAATCTCTCCGTTGGATATGCATATATAGAACCTTAGAAGATCTATAAGTCGAAAACTTCAGCTGCTGAATTTCCGTTATGTGATAAAATCGTTCACTTCACTAGGAGTGGCTTTTTATCCAGATAACGTCTTTGCCATATAGCGTATGTGACAACTAATGGCAGGGGTGTTTTCACGGGGATGGGTGTTATGATCATCGGGCTGATTTTAAGTCAAGTTTGTAGTTTCTTGGATGTAATAGCGCAAGTTGGCTATAACAATTGATGAAAATTTCTATTTAACATCTATTGATAGTCATACAGGTACATACTATTGACTGAAATTAAGTGTTAGGATTTATAATGCCATTAGCCCTTTCTTATATTTTATGGGTCCTAGGTAAACTGAAAAAAATAAGCTTCTTTATAGAGGGTCGATTCTGAACTTTAACGTGTATTTAGAAAAATAAAATTATCATTTTAAGTAGGAAAAATTACCTAGAATAATCCAAAATATTCATGATTTTCCTAAAATTATCTCAGCTATTGATTAACTATGAATAATCCCAACTTTGAGAGGTATTTTCCTATAGTAAACCCGGTAATCGGATGACTTGCTATAACAAGTTTTTTTTTTTTTAAAAAGATAAATTATAATAAAATGTCGAAAAAAATGTTTAAAAAAATTTATGATTTTTTTTATTATTTAGAATTTTTTATGTAAATTTTCAAATTTTTTTTCTAATTTTAAATTAATTTTGAATTTACTTTTTTTTGGTGAATTACCTACTACAGCAGGTCATCGGGTTATCCAAGTTTACTCTAGGCAAATGATCCCTAAAATTGAGATTGTTTATGTATAATCAATAGGTGGAATTATTGTAGGAAAATTATGAAAAATATTAGATTATTCTATGTAATTTTTTCCTTATAAACAACAAAAATGTTTCGTATACTCCTTAATTAATAAAATAACTAATCATTGTAAATTTTCAAATCTTAGGATTTTTGCTAACTCTGAGTCCGAAATAAATGCCTATTTTATTTAGGGTAAGGAAATCCTACCATTGATAACACTACTCTATCGCACAACATTGCTACATTTATTTTATAAAAACTCTTGTATTAACAACTAAGTGTAGGAATTTTATAGAAAAGAAGAATAAGTTTCAAAGTTTAAGTTTATTTTAAAAAAATAAAAGTCACAAAGTGTACTAACGTGTAACTTAGTAGATCATTTTTTCAAAGTGAACGTCTAATATGGCTTGCTGACTTCTAGCTGCCGTGCGTAGACTTGACTCTCTTTCTCTTTCTCGTGTGTGATTCGTCAAGTGTAGATGTTTAATAAATTTATCAAATTGATTTTAAATAAATATTTTTATCAATTTAAAATTAAATTTTGTGTTTATATTTATTATATAAAATTATTTTAAACATCTATTTTTATTCGAATTATGGTGAAAGTTAATTAAAATGGGATAAATATTAACACGTTTGAATCTGAAGGTAAGAAATCAACGAAGCTTGCTTACCGTCCCCACTCATTTTCTTAGCTCTTTCCTAAAAATGTCCATTCGTCCGTTTTTCTTCTACTTTGAATTCAACTTTCTCTATCAGTTCGCTCTTCAGTTAATTTCCCTTCAGTACAGTCAAGATTCAAGAAGCTCGTGAAAGAAGGTGACTTTTTCAGCTTAATTTTGTGGGTTTTGTCACTTATTGGATTATGGTAATCTTGTAGGGTTTTGATCTTATTTTTATTTTTGTTTTCATGTATTTTTAATTGTTTTCCTTTTCTGGGTAATTGATGGAATTGAGTGAGTATATATCTATTTGTGTAATTTGGTTGTTACTATTAGTATTATGTTTCTTGTAGATCACACTAAATGATTTTTGCTGAAATAATTCTAATTTTGCTTGTAGGGTTTTATGTAATTAGTTTGCATTTTGTGAATTTAATTAAGCTTTAGGTATTCATATATGGTTGCTTGATTGAAATTTGAAACCCATATTGAAAGTTAAGTTGTGGTTTTTGGGTATATTGAGGATCTACTAATTACTAGTTATTTTGCTCAAATAATGGAAACTTTACCAATTATGGCGAGAATGATTTTGATGGGATGAAAGCTGTATGCTCAATTGTACTAATCAAGTGATAGAATCATAGAATACATAATAAGAAGTACATTATAGGGTTAAAACCACGAGCTTAAATTTTTGATTGAGTTGGTTTGACATAATACGAGATATTATTTCATTACCGAATACAAATGCCATTAATGACTCCCACGTAGGCGGGGTTTGGGGATCGGATGTATGCAACTCTGCGGCATTGCGCTTGTTAATGATGATAAAGAGTTAATCATGGTAGCAAAATCATATGCGACTCTATATAAATAAGAAGTGCACATAATATAATGAGGTAGTTT
Organism: Amaranthus tricolor; assembly: GCF_026212465.1. NCBI lineage: Eukaryota > Viridiplantae > Streptophyta > Magnoliopsida > Caryophyllales > Amaranthaceae > Amaranthus > Amaranthus tricolor. The sequence continues at coordinate 24,123,471 of NC_080057.1, read as the reverse complement.
AATATAGTCTACTATGTTTTGCAACCAAAGAACTACAAATCTTTGGTCCTTGACATAGCATCAAAAAAATATTCCACCAGCTCGATATGTATATGATGATTTACCTTTAATTTTGTTTGGTCAAGCTTAAATGTGGAATTCAATTCGTTTTTGGGCTTATGATTACTCTTTCTATCTCTTTCACCGATTCGCATAAACTTTGTACCTCATGTTTCAGTTGTGTTTTATATGATCTATTAAGGGTGTATCACCTAAAAGGGGCATTTCATTATATAGTATGAGCCTATGAGGCCTTTTGCTGTGTTCTCAATTTCCATAACATAAGTCACTGCTGCCTTTTGAACTAATGATTATGCTCATTTCATTTTGGTTCACTTTATATCTGAATTATGTTTTATTAGATGGGTGATCTCCCAATTCTAATTTTCTGTTTCAATTTCTCGTGTTGCTTTAATGCAGTTGTTGCTATAGTAACTAATTGATTAGAAACGATGAAGTGTCTTCCTGTCTTTGATGAAGCTAAGAAAGGAGAGTTGAAGGAAATGAAGTTGGCATCTAACCTGTCGTCAAATTCTGGTCTTGGTGATGAAGAAGTAAATAGATCATGCTCTGATCTCAATTCACAAGGTGTTTCTGATACAAGCATGGAATCTATTAGGAAAAACTCATTTCTTAGCATGTCCCAGAGATCCACCTCCAACTTGAGAGTTTTCACATTTCAAGAGTTAAAAACTGCCACCAAAGGCTTCAGTCGATCCGTTAGGATTGGAGAGGGAGGATTTGGATGTGTATATAAGGGAATAATAAAGAGTTTGGAAGACCAATCTGTGAAGGTGGATGTTGCGGTAAAACAGCTTGGGAAAAGGGGTCTTCAGGCAAGTAACTTCCTCATTCACTTCTTTTGTTGATTATCTTTTCAGTTGCTTTAATGATTGTGTATGAATTGTTCCTATGATAAATTATTTGCTAAACTAAGATCAAACTTATTAAGTTGGTGAAAGGGCATCTTTGTCTATTGGAGTAGTTTCAAGTTTCTTTTATTGACAATTACTCTTATAGAGGTGTTCCTTTGGGTTATCGAGTCAATTTCATATTAGATGTTTTGGGTCGGTTTAAAATTGGGTTTTGTGTCCACATTGATTTTTATATTATTTTATATTCATTTTGAAGTCAGGTTAAGTCGGGTTTGGTTCTAAAGTCGGGCAAATATTGGGTCATCGGGTCTGTTTTGAACACCTCTTCTGCTTAAGTGCCTTTAGAAGGTATAAGATTGTTTATTTGGTACGAAAAATACCAATATGATACCACAGGTGTATTTAGCTATTCTAGTTAAAAATTTCTTTATTTCTTCACTCATTTCCTCTGTTGGATGCTTCTGGTGTATGAAGAAGGCATTTGTAAGGCGTGTACAATATGAATAACATTGTTCCGTCCCTAGTCGTCACTGTTTCTTCAGTTTTCTCATTGTTGACATGAAGCTTGCGTGAGTGTATGTTTTGAAGTGTACTTGTAGGCTAAGTTACTTGCATCCGGTACTGATGTCGGATACTGGTACGCGTCTAAGTGTTATGTCTAAATGTTCACTTTTTTGCCTAAAATGAACTAATGAAGTGTCTAAGTGTCGTACCAATGTACGAGCATCAAGAATCCGACACGGGTACGTGAAGCAAAATGAATAGTCCGAGTAACATAGCTTGGGGGTTTATGTGTGCATGTCTGTTTTAAATGTTGATAAAGGAAAATTTTTGTTAGTCCAAAGCAAACATGAAAATTCTAGAGGTTGCAACCATGGTAAAGCATAATAGAGTGATTAAAAAAAAAAAGATGGCAAATTTTGTGTTCTTTTACCAAAGTTAAGTTTCAGCTCAGTTACACAAGAATAAGTTCAGTTCTGTTTAGCATAAATGATTCTTTTAGTTTCAGCTTAAGTAAAATTTAGTTCTGCACAAATAAGTCTAATACTCCAATTAATTGAGCACTAATGAATTCAATCTAGTTAAGTGAATTAAGAGTAAGAAAAATAAATTGCCCAAACTTTTATATAGTTAGTTTATATTGACAAAATGCAAGTTCGTAATTTTTTTGAATCGTGTTGGTTAACTTTGTGCATGTCACATTATGTGGATATATGTAGTTCCGGTGTCACATGATCCGCTAATTTTCTTGCTAATCACGAATCTGAAAAAGTGAATTATGGTCGGTTTTAGGCTATATTTTGGTCATTTTGAGCGAATCTAGCCAGCGAATTATGTAACAGTGTGTAGTTCTATGGTAGTAGGCTCCAATTCATGGATGGGTTACATGTATTTGGCAAAGAATGCGGCTCATGTACATGTAGATCTCATGTTATTGTAGTATAATGTAGCTTCTCATTTTTGTTGTTCTTGTCTTATAGGGCCATAAAGAATGGGTTACAGAAGTCAGTGTTTTAGGGGTAGTGGAGCATCAGAACCTCGTCAGATTATTGGGATATTGTGCAGATGATGATGAGAGAGGTATACAACGGCTTCTGGTTTATGAATACATGCCCAATGGAAGTGTAGATGATCATTTATCTTCTAAGTCATGCACAATTCTTCCTTGGGCTATGAGACTAAGAATTGCTAGGGATGCGGCTCGTGGTCTAAAATACCTTCATGAAGACATGGATTTTCAGGTAGCTTCAGTTCTATAACCATTAGATATCTTTTCTGTTCACTCATTATTCTACAAAATCAAAGATTTGGGGGGGCTTGGCAATTGGTTGTTGGCTAGTGGCTGTTGGCTTTTGGCTTTTTTAGTTGGCTTGTTTGACGAGGTGAAAATGTTAACTGTTTTTGTTGGCTTTTAGGCTACCTGAAAAAGTTAGCTGCTTATGGAGTTCTTTGGTGAATTTAAGTATTGGCTGTTGACTGTTTATTAGAGCAAAAGTGGGCCAACAAGCCAAAAGCCAACAAAAAGTCAATATAAAAGTATCATGTACGTCGTACGGTGCCATCAGGTCAATGTTACTTGTTAAGTCAAACCTCCTCCGCATCCATTCTCACTAATGTTTCTGTTGCTGACAGATTATCTTTAGGGACTTTAAATCCTCAAACATACTGTTGGATGATCAGTGGAATGCAAAATTGTCGGATTTTGGGCTTGCAAGATTGGGTCCTCCCGAAGGATCGACCCATGTCTCAACTGCGGTATATTATTTTGAACTCATTTTCTATAATCTGTCCCGGAATTTCAGTTTTTCTAAAAAAGTGACCATGGATTTGTGATATCTGATGCTTATTTGAAAGTTAAAATATTTTTTCTAAACAATCTCGAAGCACAGTTGATTATTGACCTCTTAATGCAAAAACAAGGTTGTATCATCGTATTTTGACCGTATCTTAAAGGGTTTTGAATTTACCAGACCGTTACCAAAATTTAGGCCAACACAACCGTGAAACGACCCACATCATTCATGAAATCCGTTTCGCGACAGTGACCAAATTGTATGTTAGTACTAGTCTTGTTTTACATGGGATCTATTTCATAATCAATGACATTTGCATATCTTTCTAGTACCTTCTCTATTGAAATAGTTCTATAAGAAAACATTACAATCCATTTAATTCAAACCACAAGAAATAACTAGATGCACACAAACACCATTAAACCTTGATTTTCAAATATCCCAAAAACTAGAAAGAAAAACTACTAGTGTAATCAAAATAGAAAAGCATGACAAATCACTCAGATAAATCACAAAAAAGCATCAAATATAGTTTGGGTTGGGTTTAGATTTTTGGTTTTTATTTGATTCAAATCAAATACGTACCAAATATTCTGGTTTTTTATTTTTCAACCAAAAATCGAATACATATTAAATCTAAACTGTATTTCTTTTTCGATACAAATTGATTTGATTTACGGTTTTTATTTGACTAACTTTCACCTCTCTCCTGACCCGCTAGGCTCAATGATGAAGTAACTAAAGAAAAAGGCAAACACCAAAAAGAAACCCCATTTGTTGTGTTCTAGCTATTGTCTAGTGAAGTATATTGATCAAATCCAAAGACCTTATGTAGACTATAGTAATACTAAAATCGTTGGTAATCTAGTATTAGAGTGTTATATTTTAGCCCGTCTGTTGTTCATATATTATTGTCCACAGACCCGTATCTGGCGAAAGTTTTTTTTTTCTTCCCTTTTTTCAAATATACGATCTTTGTCAGATTGTAGGAACATTGGGATATGCTGCTCCAGAATACATCCGAACAGGACGTCTCACGAGCAAGAACGACGTATGGAGTTATGGAGTTTTCCTCTACGAACTTATCACCGGGCGGCGTCCTATAGACAAAAACCGCCCAAGGAGTGAGCAAAGACTTTTAGATTGGGTGAGACCATACCTTACCGACTTGAAGAAATTCGAGCTGATTGTGGATCCAAGGCTTGGTAAAAACTATTCTCTCAAATCCATACACAAGCTATCAGTAGTTGCTAACCGATGCCTAGTTCGACAACCAAAGTCACGCCCGAAGATGAGCGATGTCTTAGATATGGTAAATAGTATTGTTGGGGCATCAGCCGAGTTAGCCGTTCCGCTGCCACTTTTGGATTCGGACACCAAAGAAGCTTCTATAAACGACAATAAGAAAAAAATTATAGACTCAAAATGTATCGAGGATGATTGCTTTGCCCGTTTGTGGAGACACACCATTCGAAAGATATGTTGATGGCAACAGCGCTTATCTAATACTCGGGTTAGTTTACACGTCCGGTTACTCGTCTGATGTATAGACGGGAAAGGTGCAATGCCGAATGTATCCCTTGGATCCCAAGTAAAAGTTACCATTTTGAGGATGAGATCAATTGTCTATTAGTATGTGATAGTAATTATTTGTTGTAATGTATGATTTGGCTGAGGAATTCAAGATTTATTATTGAGTGTAAAATTGTATATTGACCGTAATCAGAAGACTTATCAAATTTTGCCCTGACTCGAAAACTTAAACTAATTCTACTCAAAAACTTCAAATTATTCCAAAGTATTTTGGAATGTGAGGGGCATTTACACTGTTCCTATAAGAAAATATATCAGCTTACAATACTTAAAAAAAAATCAGATGGTCTTGGCCGAGATGGTCCTATAATGAGATCGTGAATTTGGGCCAGTTTAATTTGTGCGTGTAACAATTTGAGTATTTTTTTCATTTTTTAGGCACTTTTCAATTTTGATCTTAAAGGTATCAATTTTGACTTTAAAGGTATTAATTTGCAAAACTAATACTTTTAAGGTTAAAATTGATAAATGCTCAAAAAATTAAAATGTTGTTACACGAACGAATTAGGCCGGTCAAATTGACAGTATCATAACTAGACCGTCTTGTCTAAGTTTTTGTGAAAAAATTACTTTAGAAATCTAATTATACATATAGTATATGTTAAACCAAGATAAGCATTTGTTTTTCTCAATTTTTTTTTGGTTTGATTTAAATGAGACTATTTCAGATTAATTTTATTCACGGGAAAGTCCAAATGTGTGACGATACTTAGTTATTATATATTGAAAAAAAATTAAAAAATCTCAAAAAGTGGTTTTTTATTTTTTCATCATGGTTATGCAAAAACTCAGCAAATATTGTTCTTCAAAATATTATGCCAAATTATTTTGGTTTATTTTTTCTTTTAAAAACAAAAAATAGAAACCACAGTCATACCAAACAACACCTTACTCACCTTAGTATTCATTTAAAGAACGCAAACATTTGTTGGCAATTCTTTAAGTAAAGGAACCGCAAATAATGTTAGTAGTTTCTATTTTCTCATTCTTTAAGGGTGAAATGATATTATATATCAACTGGTTTTGGACGAGACGGTCTCATAATGAGACTGTTAATATAGGCCGGCTCAATTTGTGCGTGTAATAATGTGGGCATTTTTTTCGTTTTTTTGGATATTTTTTCAATTTTGATGCTAAAGGTATCAATTTTGACCTTAAATATATCAATTTTCATAATTGATACATTTAAGGTCAAAATCAATAAATGCCCAGAAAATTGAAATATTGTTACACACGCGAATTGGACCGACCCAAATTGACAGTCTCATTATAAGACCGTCTCGTCCAAGTTTTTGTGATTATATAATAACACGAAAATTGCTAATATTGTCTCTTATTTTTTAAATAAATTAATAAAAAAATTAAAAACAATTCCTTATTTTTTATCTTTATTTTTCAAAAAAAAATTTACCCTACACAACAATATAAACTTTAGAAAATTTTCTTTTATTTCATAAGAAATAATTTCTTTTTGTAGCCTATCCAGTATATTTAATCTACTTTTTTTAATTTTAATTCAAACAATTAAGTTATCACCTTCATACGATTCTTCTAAAATACAAATCCTTAAATCTATTCTTACAAGTTACAAAACACCGAAATTATACTTGTAGCAATTCACATGAAACAAAAGCAAAATAGTCTTATCTCAAGCAAATACCGCTTTTTCAGATAATATACCAAGATCGATTTTCACTTAGTTTTCCTCTTTCTCGGCCCTATCTTAAATTTTTTTTTAAAAAAAAACTCCAATTTGCACTAAAGCTCGAAATTGGGAAAAGTTCAAAAACAAAACCTGATCCCTTACTGGGAGGTTATGAGGCTGAAACTGAGACAACATTCAAGTGAAGTGATGACTAATGAGCAGCAAAATCTTCTTCTAACTTCTATTTCTTCATCTTCTAAAATTTCTCTCTGCACAAACACAATTATCCATGGAAGCTGCCATTATTTTTCTTCATTCATCCCCTTCATTTACTCCCAAGTCTACCCATTTGAGAAATAATGGTTCTTCTTCTCCTTCTGGTATTCAATTTATTTGTTCTGCATTTTAATTTCATTATCTTGTGTTCCTTATCAATGGTTAGTTTTTCTTCTAAGGTATTCTATTTATATTCGGATGAATATTGGGAAATCCTTCTTTGGTTTTATATGTGGTAAGGAGTTTAATTTTGTTATAATGGGCAAATATCAAATCCCCATTTGTCACATCCTATAATTTTATTGATTTTTGGAATTGCATTTTAGGAGGGAAACATGGATTAGTGGTTTTCACCCATTGTTGGTTTTTTATTGTAAACAAAAGATTTTGTTGGATTTAAAGAATAATAACAATGACAAAGCCTTAATCCAACAATTGAAACACTGGGTGTTGGGTTACCAATGTGCTGTAATATTGTCGAACAATCAGCAGCCACTTAGAAGTGGTAGTATACTAGTATTCCTTGTTTGATTTGTTTACAATGTTAATGGGTGTAGAAACATATTTATTTGTAAGGGAACTTTCTACGTTTCCAAATTCAAACTGTTGGAAGCTTCATCATATCTAAACTATTACAACTGTTGGAGCCTTCATAGTCTCTAAATGTATGTCCTGATATTTGTTTCTGTCTCTAAATCATTGTTCGTGTCATTAATTTTGCAGCGTCCATGGTTAATGAGCAAACATCTTTTGCTACTTCGGCACCCATTTTTTCCTCGTTAAGGCAATTTCCTACTTCTGTTCTTTCACACGAGCAACGTGATGAAATCAAACCATCCTTATCAGTTCCTAAAGGAGATAATACATGTCAGGTTAGTCTATGCTTATGTGTTGGTTTGTGATAGATAAGCGCGCTTACAATATATTCTCGTTATTGCCAAGCAGTTACTGCTCCGTTTTCTGCTTAATCTTCAATTGATGCGATCCATTGTTCGAGAAGTTTTCTGTTTGCTTTTGTTATAATCTATGTTACTTGGACTCGGGGTATTGATTTCGGATACTGATACGTGTCCAAGTGTCGGATACATCTAAGTTTTCAATTTTACGCCTAAAATGAAGGGTCTAATTGCCATACCAATATCTGAGCATCAAGGATCGGATACAAGTACGTGAAGCAAAATGAAGAGTCCGAGGAACATAGTTTATAATCTATCATTCTCAGGTTCAATAATGGGTTCAATAATTTCTGTATTTTCATTTTCCCTCAGTTACTGTCCACTTTAGAGGGAAAGAAGATCGAGCACGTGCAACCTGCTCTCGAGCACCTGAGGGATTATGAACTTCCGCTTTGCGATTGGTCTGATTCGTCATTCTTGTAAGTTTGTATTTGATACATCGGATCTGTTCAGGGAAAAAAAGAAAAGAAAGTATTTTGTCCTTGTGCGTTGTTACCCATCATTCCATTTTCTGGGTCTACATCAATAGCTTGATTCTGTTTCAGGTTGCCGTCTTTTGGAAATGAGGAACCGACTACCTCAGTTGCCGTGGAAAAGCCTCTAGACCCGAAGTCATGTGACGTGATTTTCCTTGCCGAAGAAGCGCTTTCAGCCTCAAAATTTGCTGTATCCTTAGCCGAGAGCTCAGATGCTCTTGATGCTGATACAGATGGATCCCTTTCATCCAGGTGAAGCTTCCAGCATTTTTCACAGATAGAAGAGAGTGGCAAGACCAGGGAAAGTTTACTTTCAAAGAGAATAATACAACATTAAATGTTCCGTTTGATGTTTGCTACCGATGGTTTATTGGAAACAACCTCTTTGTAATCACTTACTAGGGTAATTCGTAGAGTTGCGTACATCTGACTGCCCTGAATCCCGCCTAGGTGGGAGCCACTTAATGGCATTGGAATAATGGAATGATCAAGAGAAAGTTTGAGATCAAGAATTGGTTGCCCATGGTCTATTGGAAACAATCTCTTTGTTATCGCTTACTAGGGTAAAGACGTAGAGTTGCGTACATCTAACCGTCCTGAATCCCGCCTAAGTGGGAGCCACTTAATGGCATTGGAATAATGGAATGATCAAGCGAAAGTTTGAGATCAAGAATTGGTTGCCCCTACCGATGTTCTATTGGAAACAACCTCTTTGTTATCACTTACTAGGGTAAAGACGTAGAGTTGTGTGCATCTGACTGCCCTGAATCCCGCCTAGGTGGGAGCCACTTATTGGCATTGGAATAATGGAATGGTCAAGCGAAAGTTTGATATCAAGAATTGGTTGCCCCACCCAACCCCACCCCCAACCTGATGAGTCGATCACATTAGTGTGGCATTCTGAGTATGTCTCTGTATTTCAGGTTGAGCAAGTCTTTAAGAGCGGCACCAAAAACAGTAAGGTCTTCTCGGCTTTTAGAAAGAAGAGCCAAGAAAAGGAGGTCCTCGAAGCCTAGAGTAATTCATGACACGGGTAGCTCTGAAAAGATCGAATCAAGAAGATTAAATGAAGGATATGATCCCAACGATCCTCTTCGGCTATTTTTATGGGGTCCAGAGACGAAGCAATTGCTAACCATACAACAAGAAAATGAATTAATTAGAGACATACAGGTGCCTTACGCTATTTATTCCCTCTCCAGTGTTACATTCTCACTAAACAACTTACTAATGATACTTCTATTTGTTCTTTATCAGGACCTCAATAAACTCAATACTGTGAAGCAAAAGCTTCAAACACAATTCGATCGTGAGCCAACATTTGCCGAATGGGCTCATGCCGTTGGGCTGAGTTCCGTGGAATTGCATTCAGAGATTCTCTCCGGGAAGAGAAGCCGTGAAAAACTGATCTATGCTAATTTCCGTATGGTGGTATATATAGCCAAACAATATCAAGGCCGTGGCCTCGGTCTTAAGGACTTATTGCAGGTAAAACGAAAACAATACCTCTGCTTCTGACTTCCTTCTATGTTAAGTTTTTTTTTATACTTTTAGCTGCAAAATTTAGTTAAAGGGAGCACGGGTATGGATTATCTGGCACCTTCCCTTACCCAGACCCTGTTTTCGAGTGTGATATTGGGTTGATGATGATGATGAGCTGTAAAATTTCGCATTTTTGTTATTGTGGGATTTTCATAGGACAAAAACTGAGCAAGTCTTTTTTTATTCTGTATTTCTGCCAAAGGAAGGAAGTATGGGGCTAATGAAGAGTGTGGAGAAGTTCAAGCCCCAAGCGGGCTGCCGATTTCCTAGCTATGCATATTGGTGGATAAGGCAATCTATTAGGAAGGCCATTTTTCAACATTCAAAGACCATCCGTTTGCCGGTATGAATTCTGAAATGCCTTTTTTTTTGGAGTTGGTCTTCAGTCTTGATGTCCTCTTGAAGTTGTGGAATTACCACCATCCAAAAGCTCTTCATTTTGGATGTTTCTGAATAACAATTTCTGTATCTAGAACAAAATTTTCTTTTATATTACACCCTATACTTTTTAAATGTCCGAAAACTGATAAGAGTATATAACATAATTTGGGTTTCAACCTTGAACTTAAGGTTTTGGTTTTTGTTGAGTTGGTTCCTTGGTATGGTATCAAAGCTAACATGACAAAAGTTAATGGATTCGAATCTCATCCAACCCTCATTTCAAGTGGAATATTTACCTCCAAGTTTAAGGAGGATTGTGCTGCATTTACTCTTCTAGCCTAGTGTTACATAATTTGCTAGTTAATTCGCTTTTTGAATTCGCAAATTCGCTCAAAATAACTTAAAAAATAGCCCAAAATTGATCATAATTCGCTTTTGCGATTCGCGATTCGCGAGAAGATTAGCGAATCATGTGACACTGTTCTAGCCCAAAGGGGCTCTCTTGTGATAGAATATATAACATATCCTAGGGCCTCAACCATCAGCTTAAGTTTTTGATTGAGTTGGTCACCTGGCAAAAACTTCAATACAAAATACATGTAGCGTAAGTTTTTTTTGGCTAGTTCTAATATGCTATAACCAACTACGTCCTCAATGATTACGGTTGAACTTCTGCAGGAGAATATGTACAGTCTCCATGTCAAGGTCATGGAAGCTCGAAAATCGTTAATCCAAGAAGGGCATCAACATCCGACAACAGAAGAATTGGCAGTCCGTGTAGGAATCACAACTAATAAGTTGCAGAATTTGTTAATCCTTATGAGAAATCCACTTTCGATGCAGCTATCCATATGGACAGATCAGGATATCACTTTTCAAGTGAGGAACTCATTTCGGGTTTTTCTAAACATATTGTGTTTTACAAAACCGTGCTAGTTTAATCTCCGTATTTTCCATCGTTTCTTGTGCAGGAAGTTACCGCAGACACTAAAATCGAAAACCCAGATGTATGCGCAGAAAGACAGATGATGCGGAAACATGTACGCAACCTTCTTTGTACCCTTGCTCCCCGAGAACAGCAAATAATCAAGTTAAGGTATGGTATAGGATCTGCTTCGGCTTCTGGGAAACGGATGTCCTTGTCGGAGATTGGAGCAATGTATAGCTTGTCTAAGGAAAGGGTCCGACAAATAGAAAGTCGAGCGCTGCACAAGCTTAAGGAATCACTTGACAGCCATGGCTTAAAAGCATATACAGATTTAGTCCTTTAAAGCAAATCTGAATGGTTTTATTCTCATTGTATACTAGATTGAAAAGCCTTATGGTTGAGCTTTTACTGATAAAATTGCTACCCATTTTCTTTAAATGGGTTTTCATGTAAATTTAGATGAAATTTGTGTATCTTATTCTTTCTTACAGGCTGTACATACAAGTATATCACATAACTAACAATTTTATTTGTGACTAAAAAATTTCCATGCTTAAGAGATAGATCATAGTTTCATAACTGTTTCGTAATACAAATTTTGCTTGCGTTTAAATTTTTATCACCAGACCAGTAACTTATTAGAGACTTCTTTACAAGCTTTATTATAACAAAACTAATGTCTTAATAGAAATTTGTCTTTCAAAATTTATAGTTTTTTCGATCTCATCTAATGTACTAATCTATAGCTAAGAAAATAAATTTTAGTGATGGACACAAATATCTCCTTTATTCATTTTCATACATTGTCATGGTTTTGCAAATCTCTTATTTCGTGTCTGAAATGCAAGGTTTAGGATGTTTGGTGAATAACAAATGACAAACAAATGCACAAAAATAAAGCACAACACAATAGAAGAGCACACACAAGATTTATGAGGTATCTAAGGATACCTCTCCCTCAAACAAAGATTACTTGCTTTAATATATCAATATCAACATACACTAATGACAAGCCTCACATAACCTTTGAGAACTCTCTCAAGGTAAAGACATCATCTTTAATAGTGGTCTCACTCAAACACACTAATACAAGAAGAACTTTAATGGATGAACCCTAGTTGCCTCTTGTGTATTAGCCTCTCTACATACATTTAATAATGTTCTAAGACCCCTTTACATAGTCCCCTCAACGTATTAGAAACCCTAAAAAAAAGTCTTGCTCCCCAAGTGTTTCCAATAACAAAACAAAAAGTCGTCAATTTTGGGTGTTGTACTCCGCTCGACCAAGCGACAATCCGCTCGACTTGCCTTCTGACCTCGAGTGAACTAATGTATTGATCGTGCAATGTTCTCCTTAAGCCTTGCCACAATCAATGCACTTGCTAAGCCCCATGTTTAGCACTATCTTGCTTTGATCAAGCCACTCCATGCCTGCCCAAAGCTCTCCAAGTCTTTATCACTGATCACTTCATTAAGTGATCCAAAGCTTATCCTCCCATAACCCATGCCACTGATCAAACTCATCATCATAGTGATGGGAATGGGCCCTTGTTTCAACAATGTCATTCTTTAATTTGTTGTCCATTTCGATCTATCTCTTTTTGTCTTCTTCAAAGTAGCTAAATGGATGAGATGAATAGAGAGAGAGTTTGTAAACAAGAGTAAACTAGAGGTGAGTCCATTGTCAAAATAGGAATGTGAGGTATTGAAAGGAGAAGACTAGAGTAATATGTGTGTCAAGTTTAAAGGAATATAGAGTAATTTTTTCAGCTAGCAAATTAGACATGAAATTTGTGTCGTGTCGAGCCACTATTAGGTCATACTGTAGTGGACCAAATTCTTAAAGGGTTGTGCCATGGTGGGCCATAAACTATAACAAGTTGTGTGGTGCAATTTCAGAGTGGCACAACACGAGCTTGTACCATGTACTTATATCCTGGGAACCACGTGATATGTCGCACCATTCTCATCAAATAGTGACCATAACACACTTATAGTCCACTATAATAATTAGCGGGTAGTGTACTGCCCGTCCATATAAAACAATGCTTATGCTCGTACCATCCACATGTCGGCTCAGACCGTGCCATGTTTATACAACTTTATAGAATGGTAGAAAGTTAGAAACTTGTTGCGTGAAACAGGACGCACAATGAAGGCGTTTAGGTACGCCACAATGTTTCGGGCAATGACCTTAAACCCTAATCCATTTCCAAATTCCATTCTCTCATCCCTTAAACCTCGCACCATTCCACTTTCTCTCTCCCCTTTCTTTTCAATTCGTTCTTTAGTTTCATCTTCTTTTCTGACATCTTCAATGGCGGATGGTGCTAGTATTACTCCTTTTGATGCTACTATTGACACCCAATTTCAAACCTTTCGAACCCAACTGGATGATTCTGGGAATTTGCGTGAAAGAATTCGTGCTATTGCGCTTCAAATCGACTCTATTACTAGAATCATGCATGCTAATCTTCTTCTTGTTTATCAATCTCGTCCTATTTCTGGTACTTTTTGCTTCACATTTCCCATTTTTTTCACTTATTTCTCTAGGTTTTCCTTCAATTTCAATGTGAAACTTGGTTTTATATCAATTTACTAGTTGTTTGAGAATTAACCTGAATATTATGTGCAACCTAACATAAGAAGCTCACATGATTCAGTGAGCCATTTATATGGTGTATTATTTGTGAAGAGGTTGTTTGCAATTAACCCTTCATTACAAATATCATGTGCAATTTTAAGCTCAATTGATTTAACGAACCATTTTACTGTAGTCTAACTAATTTAATGCGAAACCAAATGATTATAAATTCCATTCATAACTAGTGATCTTTGCATCAAAATTTCTGGGTTTTCTGTTTGATGATACTGTGAGTAGTTTGAATTTCTTGGGACTGTATGAGTAATGAACTTTTGTACTTTTCATTTTTCTTAACTGGCAATGAGTACATAAATCTTAGTCATTTGAACTGCATTTTATTCAGGAATTGAAATTGATTTACATTATCTTTTGTGCAAAATTTAGAGGTTAGATTGACTTAGATTCATTTTTTTGATGAAAAATTAGAGACGCTAGAGATGGCTAAGTCACGAATAGGTGTGCTTCAGGAGCACTTCAACCAGCTTGCTGAGATTGTTCGAGAGTGCCCTGGTCAGTACTACAGGTTTGTGAAAACTGAAGCTAGACTAAGAATTTTGATGATCTCTTACTTTTATTGGTGCAATTCGGGAGTGTAGCATGATTTTGTATTTATGATTGTTGGTTATATATGTAGGTACCATAATGATTGGAAGAGTGAAACTCAAACTGTAGTATCAGTGCTTGCATTTATACATTGGTTAGAGACTGGAAATCTTCTTTTGCATCCTGAAGCTCAAGAGAAACTTGGATGTGCGGTTAATTCTTAGCTTTCTATATTGTTAGCATTTTTATGGGTATTATTTTTGTGCTAGAATGTTGTACAGGATACATGCTTCATTAAGTGAGCCCTTTCTCTATAGCACTATTCTTGGTTTGAGAATAACTAATGAAGGGGGTAATAGAACACACGCTAAGATCATAGGTGAGTAGAGGTTGTGATAAAGGGGATGATATGGTGGTAAATGGATTGACTTAGTAACAACATGAGGTAGAGGGAAGAAGGTGGGATACCTCCTATAACCCCAGTGCCCAGGGTCACTATGTAACTCAAAATGAGGATAGTTCAGTAACACTTCCACTTTCTCCTTTCTTTTCTCATTATAGTCACCCATTTTTTGTACAACCTATACCTTGTTATCTTTTTGTTTAATAAGTAAGTGCCTCTTGGAACCTTCGTTTTATTAGGTTTTGACATTTTTCATCCTTCTAATGCTGTAGCCTCATCGAAGATGCTCTAAGGGTAAAGGGTGAATCTGAAAAGGCTCTATGAGAAACACTTACTTATAAGTTGATTTTGAAGCTTCTGTTTTCCTGTCTCTAGAAGCTGTTTGCCTCCCTTGGGTTGTTTCAGAATAAGTTGATTTTATTGTATATTCTGCTTTATCAAATTTCTGTTTGAATGTGAGAAACACTTTGCTTCACCACATAACCTCAATGATTAGTGGTTTAATTGACTGGCTGTGTCGAAGATGTGTTTGCCTTGTGAAATTGTGTGGTGGATTTGTGATGTGTAAGGTAAAGAGCAATGAATGCTTGGCCTTTTCAGTTTATGACCTTAAATGTTTCATTATGAGATTTCACTGTCTCTTTATAAATTTTTTGTATATATTGTGCATACTGTTTTTGCTTTAGGGTATTTGGTGTCACTCTCTTAATGTGTGGTTTGATGCCTTTCAGCTTTAGGTGTTTTTTGTCTTGATATATTCTTCCTTTATTGTGGGATGATGCTTGTCCAGTTGTCGTTACAATAGAAATCTTCTTTTGTTAAAGATTTGTAAAAATGATAATTTATTGCAGTTTTTCAATTTAAGTGTGGTCATTTCTCTACTATGGTTCATTTGTGTGATTAGGTAAATTTGAATGCTTGTTTATTTTGTATATACTCCGCTAAACCTTGATTGTCAGACTTTCCAGTTTGGGGTGTTTCGAAATACAAACCAATCTTTTTTAATGTTGACTTTTACTTTGTGTAATGAAGGCAGAACCTCTAAATAGTTTACTGTTGACAAAAAGCTTTATTTGCATCTGTATCACTGTCTTTGTCCCTATGACTTTTCCGTTACCCCTTTTTGAAGCTTGCCCGACCAATTCTCTATCTCTTCTCTCACTTGCCTTGCTGCACCCACATGGCTATGCATTATTAAAAAATTAACTCCCTTCTCTTGGAGCAAACTTATGGGGACATAGTATGTCTTGTCAACTAGGATAGTTAAGGTGATCTGGTGGGAAACCTGTGTCTTTGCTGTACTCCCATTACCGCTTCCAATCTTTGATGTAAAAGTATGTCATTCTTGTACTATAACTTATCTTCTATATTTTGCTTAAGTACTTGTTTGTGAAGTGTATAAAAAAGCACGTTAAAATGAACTCTTGCTGTTGGCTAGATCTGGGTTACAGAGTAACCTTGTGTTGCTGATTGCCACTTTTATTTTGGCCTGCTTGCAGTAATTACGCCGGAATTTGGTTTGGACATCGAAGATTATCTAGTGGGTGAGAAATTAAGATTTCATCCATTATGTTTACACTTTTTCTTTTTTCTTTTAGTTTTTTTAACATTCACATCTTTAAGATTTTCCTTTCTTATTTATCTTGGCTTCTGGATTAGAAGACAACATCCATTGCCATAAATTATTGTACAATTGCTCTTTTTCTTTGCATGTTATAATGGTCATGTGCTCATGGACATATTACTCACTATCTATATATCTATGCACACACGCTGATGTGAGATTATTTTCTTTTTGCAGGAATCTGTTTCATGTCCAATGAATTGGTAAATTTTTCATGCTATATATTTTTAGTCTCCTTCACAATGCTTTCTTAATCATGGCTTTAAAGTAGTGTAACCGGTTGGATTTTCAGTTTTGTACAACAGACTACCAAGATAGTTTTTGACTTCTCAAGTATGGCCTTTATTGGTAGTATTTTATTTATTGGGCGTCTAGTACTGTTCTTTTCCACATGGTTTTCAGGTCTATTAATGTCTTGTGCAATCTAGTCGTGTCGTGACTCTTGACTATAGTATGGACAAATGTCGGCTTGTTTTGTGTCTTATGTCAGTGCCTTGCTTCTGCTATTGATTTCTTAAGACGAATCTAATTGTTTATTGATACTACTCTTTTGATGCAGCCCAGATATGTGGTCAATAGGGTGACACATGGAGACTATGATTCACCGAGAAAGGTGCTGAACTTTTTGACCGATCTTTATGCAGCCTTTCGGATGCTAAACCTTCGGAATGACTTTCTGCGCAAGAAGTTTGATGGTTTGTTAACCTATTTTTGAGCTGTCTTTTGTGATCGACATTTTGTATGCAATTTGCTTGTATTACCCAAATGTCTAAGCACACTCCCTCCCCTCGTCACAATTCACAGGTATGAAGTATGACTTGAAAAGAGTGGAAGAGGTTTACTACGATGTGAAGATTCGAGGTTTGATCGATAATGTCGATCCTAAAGCAGAGCAATGAAGATACAGTCTGCCTGAAGCTGATGGCGAATGATGGAGATGATGTAAATTTTGTGCACTTCTACTTATGGAAATATTATCATGCATCAGATCATGACTTTTAGTATTTTACAGTTGCATCATGCATGTGTATGAATTTGCAGTGTACTTGAATGATAGCTGTTGATGAATTTTCCCCTCTTCTCTTTGATGGGTTTTAATAGTTGATGAGTATCTTAGGTTTTGGCGTATGATATGCAATGAGGGGCTGTAACAGGCTAACAGCTCTTGTAATTATCGACTATTCATCATCATCATTGTACCCAGTGTATTCCGTTCATAGAAAACTATGATCAGGGTTTGGAGATGAAAGGGAGGTAACAATCTATATCCATAAATGAGGATGCGGCAAAAGGTATTGACTGTTGAAGAGGTCAATTCGCCCGTCCTCATTAAGTTTTGTGGTATGATATGGATGAGGGGCTTGCATTTTTTAGAGTCATAAACTTTTAATGATCTCTCTGTCTCAATATTGGGTATGCTAGTTGAAGTTGTTGATTGGTTTGACCAATTGAATACATCGACTTAATATTAACTCTATTGTATCTCTCTCTATCTTTCATAAGAATGTCATGTAAACAATTATATCTCTTAACTGACATTTTTATGTCTGACAATCTTAATGGTTCTATATGTGTATGTTTTTTCAATTTTGGAATTTGGATTACATACATTCCATCCCTTTTAAAAGTTTGAATTCTCACCGCCTACAGTGTAATTAATTTCTCATCTCTTACCTTAAAATATTATCCTTATCTACTAATAAATAGTATAAATATTATCCTTGTCTTGTAATAAATAGTATAAGATAGTATATAAAATTATAGGGACAAATTTTCTTTGTAATATTCTTGTGTACAACTCTTACTCATGAGCTAATTAAGAAAAAAAATTTCAATTCAAATTTCAAGTCATAAAAAAAACTGTAAATTATGGAAAAGTTAGAGACATGTGTGAAAGAGATGAATATAAAATTATAATTAAATGTGTTAATACGAATTAAAGAAAGAACGTGGATCATGATAAATAATA
The DNA here is from genome assembly GCF_026212465.1 of Amaranthus tricolor. NCBI lineage: Eukaryota > Viridiplantae > Streptophyta > Magnoliopsida > Caryophyllales > Amaranthaceae > Amaranthus > Amaranthus tricolor. Next base: position 24,105,283 of record NC_080057.1, on the reverse strand, counting down.
GAAATATGGTAAACTTATGATATTTTTCTAATAATTTTATATTTCTTTTAAAAAATATAACAAAACTCATGGAATGAAGCAAATATAGAATAAAAATTGATAAGTTCTTTAAAGTTTTTATGTGATTTTAAAAATTATAATATTATTTTAATAATTTTATATTTTACAATATTTAACATATATTGCGTAATTTAAAATATCTGCGATTAGAGGTGTTAAATACTCATCATTCTCCATGGGACGTAAGTGTGAGGGTCCATTTGGGTGGAAGCTTATTCGGTTTCGAACATTCTCCTTCGCGTCCCAGATGCCATTTATCCGTCATTTCCTATAAAAATATTTTCTCCCCTTTCTCTCTCCTATGCTTATGAGTTCTGAGCATCAGACTGGATTCTTCTTTCAGTCTCACTGCTCACTGCTCACTGCTCACTGCTCACTGCTCACTACTCATTCCCCACCGCCATGAATGAGGTTTACTCTGCTTCCTTTACTCTCTTTAACTTTTGCTTTTTTCATTTCTGTTCTTTTACTTCTAATTTCTATCTATATACTAAAAATCAAGCAACAATTAGTTACTTACTGTTTCTTCACTTTCAATTCCGCAATCGGTTTTGATTTCATTTACTTTGATTTTGTTTTCCTATTATTGCGATTGACTACTTGATACGTTACATTATCTCGTGATTTTTCTGATTTGAAATTTGAATTTATCATGCATCTGTATTTTTTTGCTCTTTGCTACTTTTGGTTTGATATAGTGATTGAACTAGTTGTATAATCTTAGGTCTGAGAAACATGCGCTGAAATTGCTCGATTTTACTATCTTATTAAAGTAAAAACACCTCAAAATTGTGTCGATTGTTTGCATATGCATTATACATTTGCAACAATGTGTTTGTTTTTATATTCTTGTGTCTACGCTCTACATGTTCCAAATAGTTTTATTTCGTAGAAACTTAAAACAATGTATGTTGCTTAGATTTGAGTAGAGTCATATATTATGTATGTTTGTTCAGTTTCGAGGTCCACTCGTTTACAGAGAGTTTCACACAATGCTTAAATGCCCATGTTAGATTGTCGAGCATGCACGTGATGTAGATGCTCAAAGCCAAACAAGGAGTGTGTGGATGTATGCTAGCATTCAACTGTGGCGTTTTGTATTGAGCTATGAGCGAGCTTATTAGTATTTTTATTGGATCCTATGTCTATCTGATAAATGGTAGGATAAGAATGATGTCTTGTCGTCATATATTTGACTTGCCCTTTTGTGAAAAGCACTTTGTTAGAGAAATGAGCTTTGGAGGGAAAATTTGAATTTGATAACATAGTAGAAATCAAGATCCCTGAATTCAATCATTCAACAGTATTCTAAATGTCCTAAAATTTGATTTAATACATAAAAAATTCAGATAATATGTTAATATGGGAGGGTTAGACAATTTGAATTTCTAAATACTTTTTATTATTTCATCTTTGATTTTCATCTACTACATAAGAGAGCAAGATCTACCATACAAAAAAAAGAGGACAAGATCTAAATAAAAAATAAAATATAAAAAATTTATATGAAAAGTTTGATGTAAAGACTTACGAGAGAGAGGAGAGTTGGGAGAGAATAGATTTTAAATTTATGTTGTTGGTGATGAAAAGACAATTCTAAGAAGAGTTTTGTAGAGGAAAAAAAGGCGTTTATTATTTTGTTTATTATTATTCCCAATAAGAAAAATACAACTACTTATCAACTTAAAATTTTACTATAAGGAAATTATTTTCATGGAAGTAAGTTCACTACTTATCAACTCAAATTTTTTTTTTGCAACTAAATCTCATCTTATCACTCCAACATTTACAAATATGCCCTTAAATTTCGCAAATGAGCTATGCTTGATTAAATGATAAAATCTAACTATTGTTTGAATTTGAGAACTTTTGGTAAGGAAAAATAGAGTTAGGAACACAACCAATCAAATTTTGCCATGTTACCTCTTCTCCTTAATTTTTGAATCCTATATTTTCTTGCTGCTGCAGTCGTAGCTTTTCTCTCGTAGATATCCAATGAAGGTGGATTGCTAAGGTCTGATAAGTATGTCTTTGCAACTGAAGAGGAATCGGTGGTATTAGATCGTTGATCAACGACCCTTGATGTTGGAGTTGGGAACTACTTGATGGACCCGCAGGTAGGGAATTATTGAATGTTTGGGATCGTTGATTGATGCTGATTCTCCATAGACATCGATGGAAACGGAAATACCAAATCGTTAATCGTATTTGTTTGTTGTTGCATTTTACTCTCTTTTCTCACCAAATTTTATCAACAGCTTTTGTTTTATAGCATTAAAATCATAATTTTCAGCCATTAAGTTATCATAATACGCCTTCACCTATGCAAGTGCTTCTCTTAGTTGTTCTCCATTATCAAATCTTTTCCTTTTTATTTCCTTTGATTTCTCCGTTTTGTGCAACAAATCGAAACTCTTATTAAGATGAAAAAGAATGATTTAAATTGATGAAGTTATATGGAAGCTCCTCCTAGTTTTTCTCAAGATTATATGAAAGAGTTTGAAATGAAAGATATTGGTGCAGTTATGAGAATAGTCAGAAATCTCAAAGGAACTAGTGGAAGAGGTATTCTTTTCAAGAATGCTGATTGGGCTGGAGATAGGGATGAAAGAAAATCTCCAAAATAATAAGAAAATCATCAAGAAAAAATGAAACATCTTTCATTTCAAACTCTTGGAATAGTTTTCCTTTTGAATTTTCTATTTCTTCTGTATCATTATCAGTGATTATCATATCATCAACATAAATAATTAAGCATGTAATTTTATTGTCTCGAGTCTTTAAAAACGAACTATGATCTGAATTGCTTTGCTTGTATCCAAACCTTTTGAAAGCCAATGTAAATCCAACAAACCAAGCTTTAGGTGATTGTTTTAATCCACATAAAGCCTTCTTAAGTTTACAACATTCTCCTTTCTAATAATCTTGAGAAAAACTTGGAGAGCTTCCATTTAATCTTCTTCACTGATTTAAATCATTTTTCTTAATCTTCAAGTAAGAGAAAACTTCTGGACTAAATAAGAGTTTTGATTTATTACACAAAACGGAGAAATTAAAGAAAATTGAAAGGGAAAGATTAGATGATGGAGAGCAACTAAGAGAAGCTCTTGCAAAGGTGAAGACCATTATGATAACTAAATGGCTGAAAATTATGATTTAAAGGCTAAGAAACAGAAGCTGTTGATATATTTTGGTGAGAAAAGAGTAAAATGCGACAACAAACAAATACAAGTAACAATTTGGTATTTTCGGTTCCATCGGCCTCTATGGAGAATCATCATCAACCATCGATTATTCACAGAAATCAACGATCCCAAACATTGAATGATTCTCTACCTGCGGGTCCATCGAGTAGTTCCTAGCTCCAAAATTAAGGATTGTTGATCAATGATCTAATATGTGCAATTCTATTGAGAGTTATGCAATACCATCATCCTACAGTTTCATTTGCAAAGACAAACTTATCAGTTGGACCTTAACAATCCACCTTCACAGGATATCTACGAGAGGAGAGCTATGGCTGCAGCAACAAGAAAATATAGCATTCAAAAAATTAAGGAGAAAAGGAAACGTGGTAAAATTTGATGCCTTACCTTTATTTCTCAAAATAAAAAAATAGTTAGATTTTATCCTTTAATCTAGCATAGCTTATTTGCAAAATTTTAAGGGCATATTTGTAAATGTTGGAGTGATAAGATGAGATTTAGTTGCAAAAAAAAATTTAAGTTGATAAGTTAGTGAACTTACTTCCGTGAAAATAATATCCTTATAGTGAAATTTTATGATATTTGTTTTTTTTTTTTTTTAAAAAATTGTAAAAAATATGACGGTTTCTTATTAGGAATAGTCAAAGATATATTTTTTTAGGATTCTTATTAGTTGTTTCCTCCTTAATGGGGAGGTTGTTACTAAGCCTTTTAGACCAATCCTCTATTGTAAATTGAGGCTATTATTTATCATTTGTAATTAACTTGAAATTAACAAAATAATAGATCTTTTTTTCCTCTACAAAAATCTTCTTAGGGTTGTCTTTTTATCATGGTATCAGAGCGATTAAGAGCAAGAGAAAGTGAAAACCGAGTAGTCGGCTCAAAGCCTCTTCTCCTTTGACTTAAACAACATCGGCAACATAATCAACCATTTTTATCTATGGTTGAGAGACTAAACAAGATCTTTTTCTCTTCTTACACCAACTATGATAAAAACGATAATAACTCAATGGTTTTGTAAAAGAAAATTGAAGATCAATCAAAGTATTTGCCACTTCAAATTCATCATCATCTCGATAGTGTGTACCGTTCGTTGTTATATCCCTGTTTCCTAACAAAATCATCCCAGTTTCTCAAACGATCAAAATTCCTTCCCACACAACATATATCTCCAAATTCCGTTAAAATATTATTCAAAGGAGAAACAATGGAAACGACTCCGACAACACAACGGGATTCCAAAAGCTTGAATATCAATGGTGAATTTTGATCGTTTGAGAAACTGGGATGATTTTTTCTTTGGATATTCAAGTTTTTGGAATCCCGTTGGGTTGTCGGAGTTGTTTCCATTGTTTTTTCTTTAGATAATGTTTTTACAGAATTTGGAGATATATGTTGTGTGGGAAGGAATTTTGATCGTTTGAGAAACTGGGATGATTTTTTTAGGAAACAATGACAGAACGATGAACGATATACACTATTGACGATGATGATGAATTGAAAGTGGCTAATACTTTGATTGATCTTCGTTTTTTCTTTACAAAAGCATTGAGTTATTATCGTTTTGATCATAGTTGGTGTAAGAAGAGAAAAAGATCTTGTTTAGTCTCTCGACCACAGATGAAAATGGCCGATGCTGTTAAAGTCCAAGGAGAAGAGGCTTTGAGTCCGACTACTCCACTATCACTTTCTCTGGCTTTTAATCACTTTGATACCATGATAAAAAGACAACTCTAAGAAGAGTTTTGTAGAGGAAAAAAAGACTTGTTATTTTGTTTATCTCAAGTTAATTACAAATGATGAGCCTCTATTTCTAATAGAGGACCGGGTTAAAAGGCTTAGTAACAACTGAATCCTAAATATATATCTTTGACTATTCATAATAAGAAACTATCTTATTTTCTACAGTTGGTGCCATTGAGAATTTTGTGTTCTTTGAGCTTTTGACAAATTGTGGATTTGGATAAATTTGGCTACTAAAGCTCCATGCATTACCAAGTATTCTATTAAAGTTGAGTTCATGTACTTGAAAATGGAAATTAAATCCAGGTCTTTATCTCTCAGATAGTAATAGATGACAGTGTATGTAAACATTTTTATTCTACTGTGTGTTTTGCTATTTGTATTCTATATGACCCTGTTGATGCTTTTTCTTTAGGGCTTGCAATATATTTTCGTACCATATTTGGAGCTGGAAGTCCTTGTTGAGGTCTCTTGTGATTGTTTAAAGAAATTTATGGGGAGAGACTAATAGGTTGAGTTACAGCACAGCTAATTTTTTGATTGTAAATTTCTCCTAATGTACATCTTTGTTTCCCATAAATTTGCCTCATTGATCAACAAAATAAGAGAGCTTTTTGGGTTCAATATGGGAAAGTCTCCTCGAGAAAGAGGGAGTGATAGATTATAACCATTTCCATGATTTGAATATTAATATTGGCTATTTAAGCAATAAAGTGTTTCAAGGTGCTAAGGCATTATCAGCTCGCTATAGTTATAGAAGACAGGAGTAAAAAACACATGAAAGAGTATTCTTGATTCTACTTCTTCCTTGATGTAATTTTTTTTTGTGTGTTTGGTTTGTAACCCTAGTCACCTCTTCCTCTTCTCAGGTTAAGAATGACAAACACTATGTTTCTGACATTGCATATGGAGGTTCTGGCACTGGTCATATATGGGCTCAACCTAAAAACGAAGAGTCCTCTGCTTTTTATTTGGATGCAAACTTTGAAAAAGCATTTAAAATTGATGATATATCTTCAGTATTCCATTATGAGCTCATTAACAAAAATGGTAATAAGACACAGGTTATTGTTGCTTTTCATCTTCTACGTATCGAAGAGTTTGATTAAAGCCAGGAAAGATAAAAAATTCCTTGGGTCTATATAAAACTATAATGATTTGGTCCCTTTACTTGGATTTTACATATGACTTTCCCTACGATTTTTAAGTTATTCACTTTAATAATTTGTTTATATTTGTATTTTTTATTTCATCCTTTTTGATTAGTGTGACAATGAGATTGTTTGCTCTACGTTTTTATCGTGGGATAGTTTGCTGCATCCCCTTGAAATACAAAGCCTCAATGAATGTTTTTTGGGAGTGGGGAGTGGGGGGGGGGGGGTGAGGTGTTGATTTTTTTGAGAATGCTGCTTACTCCATTTTGATCGTGTATTTACGAAGACTTATCCTGTTATTTCTGCTTTATGCTTTGAGAACAAAGCAACCTAAGGCCATTAACTTTGCCGCATGGAATCTCTATGCAAGAACGGATTGTGGTATCCACGATTGTTGTCTAGTATGTCTGATACGGTTTATTTAGAATTTTCCTAAAGAGTTTGTCAGTTACAAAGTGCCACAAAACTTTGTAAATCTAGAATCTCTGCTTCTTATAATTACATGTGTTTTTTTTTAATTTATTTTTTTTATCATAAAATTATATGATGATAGTACTCTACTCTAAATCATGTGGTTCTGCTTTTCTTGTAGGAGGGCTAAATTCTTGTATGACAGAAGGGAAAGACGACATAAGATGCAACGTATGTATCTCCTTTTCCTCTTTTGTTTCTCGTGTATATGTAAAAGTAATCTTGATCAAATGGTATGTAGTGTACTTTCATCTAGACATATTTCCTGGCATCAAGAACAGTGTACATAATTCGCTGGCTGATTCACTTTTTAAATTCGCGATTTACGATGAGATTAGCAAACTACGTGACATTGATCAAGAATATAAGAATACTACTGGATGATCCCTTTCAACTCTGCAGTTTGTCTTTGTATATTCTTTGCTTTGCTTTGCTTTTTGAATGGACTAGTTGGGTGTTTCTTCCCTATCAATACTATTAAATGTTGGATTTCTGATTTTTTCTTCTCTACTACACCCTATCTGATTTGCTCTTTTGTTTGCTATTAATTTGTATGTTGCTTTTCAATTCAGATATATAATTATAATATGCTTGTTCAGCCTGTAATTTGTCTTTTACACTCTTGTAATGGATCCACGCCCGTTATTTTGATGGGGCCAAAGATTGATAGTTTTTCGGTTTTGGATTTTAATGGACTATATTAGCATGTCTCGTTAAATTATGTGCACTTTCTATTTATGTGTTATGTGTATCAAGGATCAATTGGAAACCACTTTTTTGTCATCACTAACAAGAGTAAGGCTGTGTACATTTAACTCCTCAAACCTCACATACGTAGAGCCTTTAGTGGCATTGGGATAATGAAATACAACTCTTGTGGCTAGTGGAGGGTACTTTGCAAAATTCTGTTAAGAGAATAGATTGTGGAGGAAGGTAGTAGTTGCAGACAGAGATAATAAGAAAGGGAACAGAGAGGAGAGATGCTATAAATTGGGAGGTAGAGAAAGATGTGAGTGTTTTGTCGGGGCATCTTAGCTCATTCGGAGAGAATCAAACTTCTCGAAAGTTTTAAAGAAATTAATTTACTACTATATCTTTAAGTTAATTCAATCAAAAGCATTATCTTATCTACTATTTTTTCTTAGCAATGTCAGATTGTTGTCAGTCAATGATAACCCTTGCACAAATCACAATGCATGTTGATTTTGCTTCTTAATTAAGCTTCCTCCTTATTGCAAGTTTGAAGTTTATTCTTGTCTGGTTCTATATGGCTATTTATACATGGAATCAATTTTCTTCTAACTGTTGGCTAGCTAGGGAGTCACTATTCTTCTGATTCTCTTTCCTTGATAACGTGGAACATGAGGCTCTGTATTAGCATTGGATGAATACTTGATATATGTAATTTTACGATTTGATTGAGTCACTCTTATAGGATTTTGATGAAATGCTGCATGAAGTCGAAATGACCAACATACCTATAGCAGTTAGTCTCTCACATGCTTCCGAAGATCAACTTTTTGGTATGTGTTTGATTATTTCCGCACTGACACTCCAAAGACAGAGATGACTGAAGATTTTCACTTTTTTTGATTGTAAACCCAGATGTTGATTTTGCAAAAAAGGTCCCGGACCTGGATTGTGAATTCTGTGATGAAGTGACTGCTGAAGACTTAAAATCTGAGGATCACTCTCCAGGAACTAGTAATGAAGAAGTAGGGGTATCTCAATCATCTATTCTAGAGCCTAGATGTGCAACTCCTGATGAAATTGATGGGGACTCTGGGAACAAATGTTATAATAGACCAGTGCAAAATAAGATGAAACTCATAAGCTTGCGTACCAGGGAATGTGAAATTGAAGCTTTTCAGAAAACTAGCGATATTCATTCGGGGAATACATGCGCTTTCGGTCATGATAGAAAGAAAAATCATTTTTATCTCAGCTCTGTGAAAGCACCATGCACTTCCATATGTACAAATGATGAAGTTGACTCAGTGAGTCAATGTACTGAAGTGGAGGATTTTTGTGTAGATGAGCTTTCAACTGACAGCTGTGCTGAAACTAAAACAGTAACCACTAGACAAAGGAGACTGAGTAGACCTCCACAGAGGTATGTTGACGGATCACCATGGCTAAAGTCAAGACTTTATAGGGTTAAGAAACATCCTCCTAGCTTGCTAAAGGATGAAGATCTTGAAGTTAGCTCTCAAAAGTCTTGGGCAAGCAATGTGGTATGGATCTATTTTATCCAACATTTTGATCTTCTCGTGTCCTTGGTTTTGTTTGAATTCACCAAATTTCTCACATTATAATAATGTCAAAGTCTTAATGCCTATATGGGTCGACTATTTGAATAAAAAAACCCATCATGAAGCCCTATCTAGCACTAAATTTACGTGAACTAAGAAAATCAATTTCCATGATCATCAGCTCATTTGCTCATTTTCGTTTTCTATGTCATTATCTATTGTAATCCAAGTCATTTTTGACTCATCTCACCCTATTTTAAGCGCCCCAATGTCCTTCCACTTTTCTGATTATGCACTTTTCGGTCTTCTTTGTACATGAATAAACCATCCTAAAATATCTTCTCTCTTTTTTTGTCGTCAAACTCTCAGATGGTTTCTTATGTCTACATTTGGAAATCTATTCCTTAAGGTATAGACATTCATCCATCTTAAAATACGCATTTCAGTAACCCCATCTTCCCAGAATGATCTTTCTAGAAGCCTATCATTATGACCTATATAGTAGTGTTAGTCTAATGGTAGTCTACTAAAATTTTCCCTCTAACCTTAGTGGAACACTTTGGTTGCATAATATTCCAATCACACTTCTCTATACAAGGTTTTGAGCCACATGCACTTTTTTTAGAAAACACTTGCTTGGAGGAAGTCCTTATATCCTATTTACAATGCCTCTTTCTTAGATCATCCATGCTAAATTGACAATCCAAATACTGTGTTGATTCGAATTAGTTTAAATCCTCATGGCATCCATATCTCTAAATTAGCATTGACCTTTCACTTAGACACTTATTTCTTCCACCAAAAACAATGTCGTTAACGTACACCATGCACCATGACACTTCTCCTTGAATAGGTTTGGTTATCTGAACTCAGAGAAGGGCTTACAGTATAACCTTGGTGTAGACCATCATCATTAGGAGATCTTTTATTTCTCCTCAACACGTTTAATATTCATTTGTTCCTCATACATATCTTGAACTTTACTAATGTCTTATGCAGCATGCATGTCTTTGCCAAAACCCACAGAAGTATTTTCCTTGGTATTTTGTCATAACATAAGTCTTCTCTATGGGGTCGAATCCATTATGCTAAGTAGGTAGAAGAGAGTTTACCCACATTTGTGCAGATAAGAGCTTATGCAATGTAAAGAATTGTATTATGATTTATGATGTAGCTTAGTGGTTCAAGTTTGTCCTGTAATCTTTTGGAATCACATTGGTCTCATGTTCAAATCTCCATAAGCTTCCTATCTTCTTTTTTAGTTTCTTTTTACCCTATTTAATTTTCAGCATAAACACCTTATTTATTTTAGAAATTTATGCTTATAATATTGTGTATAGCCAATTTAGAAATCTTAAATCTACCACTGTTTTTCCAAGTAGTAAAAATTATGTGCATATTCTTTTTTCTTTACCGTGCAATACGCGATTTCTTTCCGCATCAGCTGAGTAGCTTCCATGATAATTCACCCTCACTTCAAACCATGTTGGTTCTCAGAAGTGCTTGTGCATCTTCTCAGTGCTCTATCATCTTTTTCCACAACTTCATATGTGGCTCATAATCTTGATTTCCTACAATATGTAATTTAAAACCATATTATTGTCCATTGTTTGCACTCATAGTTTAATTGCAGAAATTTAAAAACAGTTGTAATTATCTTACGGGTGTGACTGTAGATGTGAGCATATAACTGGCCATCAAAGGATTTACTAACTATAGACCTTGGGTTTTGAGATCCTTGAAATGCTCGACAGCTTGCCTAATTGGGTTTCTTAGTAATTAACAAATGTGAGGAGTTCCAACTCTCAAGATATAGCTGTATATCTTCGCATAATCTATTGTGATATACGAAGCTTTGTAATTCAGCTTTGACTTTTGCTTAGTGAGAACTAGAATTTGAGACACCAGGACTTTTCGAAGCTTATTTCAGTGCTGTTTTTGGAGTTGTTAATTTTGATTCTGGCAACAACTAACGAGACACGCTTTATTTAGGAACTTGATTCAGATGAAGAATACGAGCCTGATTCATCTTGTCTCAACAGAAATTCAATGAAAAGGGGTGATCGAAGGAAGAACAGCAAGCCCTGGACATTGGATGAGGTGGTGGCGTTGGTTAATGGTATGTCACAGTTTGGTACAGGACAATGGACTGCTGTAAAGAGGGCTTTCTTCTCATCCTCAAGTCGTACAGCTACTGATATCAGGGTAATCTATAGCGTTGAATTTGGCTATTTCTACTTTGCACCTTTCTGTGAGTGTTCTGTATGTGCTTACTCATTTGTTTTTGGCTTCAAAATTATATACTACTTATGATCTTTGCAGGACAAGTGGCGCAACCTTGTGAAGACTAATAGTCGGAGTTTGAGGCCAAGAAAGGTTTGTATTTTTAGTCTTGTGACTTGCAGTCATTATGACCTGTGCATAAAGGAGTCCAATCACACATCTTGCTGCATCATCATCATATTGCCTATATCCATTCATTGTATTTTTTAAATTCTTCTCTTGCATCAACTTATAAATTATTGCTGGTATTTGATATGGTCAAGGGGAGCAGTACTTTTACATCATGCTGGCATTACGAATTCTCCACTGTACCATCTCTTGTCTGTGACAGTGGAGTTATGGCTATCGGTTACTTGCATGACTTTAGTGTTAAAACTAAATAATTTCGGTTAGTTAATAGTTTCGCATTTGGTTCACTGCCTATATTTTCTACTCCCCCATGTTTCCATGATTTTACTTCACTTTCCATACTTGGATGTCCTTTTAGTTTTCCCCTTTTTACTAGATTTGGTTAGTTGCCTCACATATTTCTCCTTGCTTTTTCCCCACATTGTCATACCTCTTAAAAAAGGAAAATTTTGGTAGGGAGCGAATTAAGGTGACGGAGGGAGCATGTTGTCATTTGATAATTCTGAATGGTCTCGGATTAGCTTGGTGCCCCTTGCTATACCTATAGATAGGCTTTGACGGAAAAAGGTTCATTAGAAGTGAAGAAATTAATAATGCGGAAATAATATTGATTTGGGTTTTGAATAATTGGTTTGTATTGAATGAATAATGTTAATTACATTAGGATATATACACAAACTAGTGAAGTAAATATGGCAAAAGGAATAAAATAAAATAATAAGTTTCCTAAAATACATTTAGGAAATATTCTATGTTCCTACACTCCCCCTCAAGTTAGGTCGTACTTTTCACCAAGACCTATCTTGCATATTGCATCTTCAAATGCTTCAACTCGCATATTGCATCTTCAAATGCTTCAAATGTCACTGCCTTGGTGAGGACATCTGCCAACTGATCCTTTGATCGAACAAATGGGAGGCAAACAATCTTTTTATCAAGTTTCTCCTTTATAAAATGTCCGTCAATTTCAACATGTTTAGTTCGATCGTGCTGGACAGGGTTCCCAGAGATGCTAATAGCGGCTTTGTTATCACAATAAACATTACATGCCCCCTTTTGAGGAAAATTCAATTCTACTAATAGTTTCCTGATCCAGAGAATCTCAGTGATACCCTTGGCAATTCCTTGAAATTCTGCCTCAGCACTTGATAGAGCAACAACCTTCTGCTTCTTGCTTTTTTAGGTGACAAGGTTACCCCCCACTATAGTAGAGTACCCAGACGTGGATTTCCTATCATCTATGTCTCCTGCCCAATCTGCATCAGTGTAGGCTAGAAGGTCAAGGTTATCATTTTTTCCAAAGAGAAGACCTTGACTACTTGTACCCGTTAGATACCTTAGAATTCTCATCAAGGCTGTCATGTGCTGTATTTGAGGCATGTGCATGAATCTACTCACTACACCAACAGCATAAGCAATATCAAGTCTTGTATGGGAGAGGTAGATAAGTTTCCCTACCATTCTTCTATAGCGATCCTTATCTGCCAACTCTGCACCCTTAATAATCTGAAGCCCATGATTAGCTATAATAGGTGTCTCTGCTGGTTTACAATCAAGCATGCCGATCTCTGCTAGTTGATCAAGAATGTACTTCCTCTGACAAATGAGGATTCCCTTTTTCGATCTTAGAACCTCAATGGCAAGGAAGTATTTCAGGTTCCCCAAATCTTTCATTTCAAACTCACAGGACAACCATTTCTTCAAATCTCGAATTTCCTATGCATCATTGCCAGTGATAACCATATCGTTGACATAGATTATCAAACATGTAATACGATTCTTTTCCTTCCTGAGAAATAGTGTGTGATCTGAATTACTTTGTTTATACCCAAACTTCATAGTGGCAGTGAACCTCCCAAACAATGCCCTTGGGGATTGTTTCAAACCATACAATGCGTTTCTAAGTTTGCATCCTTCCCCTGGAGTGAAATCCTCTGAGAAACCAGGAGGTGCTTTTATATACACTTCTTCAAGTTCACCACGTAGGAATGCATTTTTGACATCAAACTGGTGAAGCGGCCAATCTTTATTTGCAGCTATGGAAAATAAAACCCGAATTGTGTCAATTTTGGCAATTGGGGAAAAAGTTTCGGAATAATCTACTCCGTAGGTTCGGATGTAGCCTTTGGCTACAAGACGAGCTTTGTAACGCTCAATGGATCCATCTGCATGATTCTTGATCGAGAACACCCATCTGCACCCTACTGTCTTTTTCCCTTTTGGTAGAGGACATCTTTCCCATGTTTCATTTTTCTTAAGAGCTAACATTTCTTCCTCCATTGCTTTCTTCCATTTGGGATCTTGAAGTGCCTTTTCAACATTTTTAGGTAAAGCACTATAATAGAGAGAGGTATTAAAAGCCAGGGCTGTCTAAGATAACGATTCACCATTCCCTCGGTTGATAGGATACCGAGATCGAAGTGCTTCATATTCTGTATCATACCTCTTCGGCGAAACACCTCGTGTGCTCCTTGGAGGTAACTCATACCTGCTAGATATCTCAACACTGGGCATATCATTAAGCATATTATCAGACAATAGCACATCATCAGACGATATCTCATTAGTTCGCATTGCACCGGGCATATCATCTATAAACAATTCAGGTTCAGGTGTTACTTCTGGTTCATTAGGATGCTCATTAGATTGGAATGGACTGATATGAGACGATATCTCATTAGTTCGCCGGAAAACGCGTTCCAGCGTCGAAGACTCCGGTGTTGGGTTTTAACCGTTTAGTTTGCAATACCGGGGTTAGTGACGGCACACGTAGTCCGATTTCCATGATTGGTAAGTTTTTTTTTCTTTTTTTCTTCGGTAGATGATGACCACCGATACGATGGGCCAGTTATAGGTGGCCGGAAAACACCATCGGCTCTAATACCATCGGAAAACACCATCGCCGGAAAACAGTGTCAGCGGTGTTATCTACTTTCTTTGGAGGGTCCATCCTTACCTGATATGTTAACCAGCTTAGGTCATCACCAATACTCTCCCCCTGAGGACCAAGCTGAGAAAAATAATAGGACTCTTCAAAGAATTCACAGTCCATTGTGGTATACAACTTATTATGAACTAGGTCAAGACACCGATGCCCTTTTTGAGTAACCCCATAACCCACAAAGACACATTTAACAAACCAAGGTTCAAGTTTTTTCCTATCCTGCTTGGGGAGATGAACATAAACAACACAACCAAAAATACGAGGGGGTAAAGAGTAGGAGGAAGGAATAGGGGTATGAGTTTGGAGAGTATGTAGAAAGGTTTGGAAATTCAAAGTTCTTGCGGGAAGATGGTTGGTTAAGTAAGTGGCAGTAGGAATGGCTTCTGGCCAAAAATGAGAGGTAACATGTGATTCAAATAGAAGGGCTCGGGTAATTTCTAGAAGGATACGATTTTTCCGTTCAGCAACCCCGTTTTGTTGGGGAGTATCGGGACAGGTGGTTTGGTGAATTAGGCTATGGTTGGAAATAAATTTTTTCATGTTCAAGTTAACATATTCACCCACCATTATTAGACCGGAGTATTTGTGGTTTTTGATATTGAGTGAGAATCATATGTTAAAACACATCGAAGACTTCAGACTTGTGTTTTAAAAAATAAACCCAACTCATCCGAGTACAATCCTCCACAAACAAGATATAGTATGAGAAACCATGTGTGTTACATTCAGGAGCAGGACCCCAAGCATCAGAATGTATCAAAACAAAAGGTTTAACACTATGAGTCAGACTAGGAGCATATGAGTGTTTATAACTTTTGGCTAAGGCACAAATTTCACAATCCAAAGATGTATTGCAACTATGAAGAGATGGAAGAATGCGTTTTAAATACCCTAAAGAAGGATGACCTAGACGTCGGTACCACATCCATAATTGATGATCAGGAGACCCATGAGCATGCGACGTGTGACCTTTTTGAATCGCCTCGTCCACATAGTATAAGCTTCTTTTCTCGGTACCACGTCCAATGATTGTCCCGGTCAGAGCATCCTGCACAATACACCCATCAGAAGTCATGAGAATAGTACAATTAAGCTCTTTAGTTAGCTGGCTAACAGATAATAATTTGTGAGATAGACTAGGAATAAGAAGACAATTTTTTAAGTGAAGAGACAGAGAAATTTTAATTGGGCCAATTTTATCAACTTGAACATATTCCCCGTTGGCAGTTTGAATATGGGTACGGGTTGTGGGCATGATGGATAAAAGATCCATAGGATCAAATGTCATCGTATCTGTAGCTCCACCATCAAAGATCTAAGAGGAAGAGTTGGGCTTGCAAAGAAGACCAAAACCATTTACAATAGAGGGAGAATTGGGCTGGGTAGGATTTAGAGAGGCAGATTTAAGGGTTTTGGTGGGGTAGTAGTGTTTGACCAAGTCAAAAGGAAAATGAGTATTTTTATGTGTGGGTTTGACGGGATGGGGTAATGGAAATTGGTTTTGTGTGGGTTTGACCGAGTCAAAGTATGACGGTAATGATTTTTTAAGTGTTTAATTGGGTAAAGCTACAATATTTCCTTTTCCTGAAGATTTAGTTGAACCCCTTCTCCCTCTTTTTGGATTGTCTCTCTCCTCCATGTCTAATTTCTCAAACAATGGCCGCTCACTGCCTTGTTGTAACCTTGCACCGGAGCTGGCCATCACTGCCTTGAACAGAAGAAGGTTGGTAAGTTTTATTGTGGGTTTGTTTTAGATTTCTGATTTTGACGGTTGAGAAAAGTGTGGTTCTCCCTACTCTGGGTATGAGATGGTTCGTCGGAAAACGCGTTCCAGCGTCGAAGACTCCGGTGTTGGGTTTTAACCGTTTAGTTTGCAATACCGGGGTTAGTGACGGCACACGTAGTCCGATTTCCATGATTGGTAAGTTTTTTTTTCTTTTTTTCTTCGGTAGATGATGACCACCGATACGGTGGGCCAGTTATAGGTGGCCGGAAAACACCATCGGCTCTAATACCATCGGAAAACACCATCGCCGGAAAACAGTGTCAGCGGTGTTATCTACTTTCTTTGGAGGGTCCATCCTTACCTGATATGTTAATCAGCTTAGGTCATCACCAATACTCTCCCCCTGAGGACCAAGCTCAGAAAAATAATAGGACTCTTCAAAGAATTCACAGTCCATTGTGGTATACAACTTATTATGAATTGGGTCAAGACACCGATACCCTTTTTGAGTAACCCCATAACCCACAAACCCGCGGTCAAGAGCTTTGGCTTGTGCATATACTAGGTGAGGTTTATTGATTCCCAAAACCATATGGTAGTAGGAGGATTAGCCAAACCAATATATAAATGCAAGTCCACAACCCACTATTTTATCGATGTGGGATCTTGTCTCACATGTGAAGTATTTCCAACACTCCCCCTCACATGTGAGCCACATCATACCAGGAACCACCATCGGCTCTGACACCATGAAGAAATTAATAATGCGGAAATAATGCTAATTTCGGTTTTGAATAATTGGTTTGTATTGAATGAATAATGTTAATTACATTAGAATATATACACAAATTAGTGAAGTAAATATGGCAAAAGGAATAAAATAAAATAATAAGTTTCTTAAAATATATTTAGGAAATATTCTATGTTCCTACAAGAAGTACTTCCATATACAAATGTTTTGAATTTATTTTCTGTGTATATGTCCTTGCTGACTGTTTTGGTATTTATACTTGTAGCTAAGAACTATTTCATTAGCTCTCTATTCATAATAAACAGCCTTAGGGCCATAATAATATTAACCGTGAATTCCACATCCAGCAATTATTGAGTCTATGTTAGAGAGACTAGCACGAAATTGATTCAGCAACAAGTTGTCATTAATTTCTAGAGTTAGTGCTGTCTTTAACATTCTTCTTTATGTTTTTGATTCTAAACTCAAGTTGTTAAGTGAGTTCTTCAAAACCCTTATGTTAGTTAATGGCTTAATGCTTTTGTTTAGACGTCTTTCAATCATCGTTCATCCCTGTGTACTTCATTAGTTTCTTTATTATCTTGGTGGCTTCCTCACAAAGTGAACTTTGTCTTGAAGTGTTTGCATGAGACTTTTTGGATTGTTGAATAAATAGTTAGCCAAGGTTGATATGCAAACATTTACAATTGCGTTGAACTGTTCGGAAACTATCTCTACCATTGATTTTTCCTAGAGAGTGACACCCAGCTCATCCTTTTCTAGTACATCAGCAAGAAAAAGCTGAAGTTCATGTTTTCTTATCTGTAAGCAATCTTCAAAGATCATAATCATTGTTATCAATTAACTTGAGCTTATCTATCCCTCCTCATGCTTGGATTGAAGGAAATGAGTATCCTTTCATTTCATTATGCTGACATCTCGGTTTTTTTAATGGCTACTAGAGATTCAATGTACGTTTAATATGATGTATTACCACCAAGCAGTTGAGTATGATTATTTGTATGTCTTAGTTTTTTGTGCAGATGCTAGAACATTCGTCATGCTCAGTCCCTATAGCATCATGTGGTTTGTGTTCATTTATCGTAGGAGAAATTAACTTGAGATAAAGCTAGAAGTTATAAAGTTCAAAAGCCACCCAAAACAAAAACCACATTAATGCTGGAGGCTTAATTCTAAGATATTGGGTCAGCTACATCAACCAAAACTTTAGAGATTGTTTGTGTCCTAAATCAGCCATATCCTTTATGCACCCTTTCCATCCAAATCATATTTGGGTAAACTCGGCCTCTTGTGTAGTCATTTCTTTTCCAACTCTTAGTTTGTCCTAACCATGGTTACAAGAATCCAGAAACTTCCCTCCGAATTCTGTTTCGGAACCTTTGCTTCCTAAACGCTACGTTAATGTTTCCGAAACTACGTTTCCTATTTTTTTCATACCCAAACCATTTATAATGCCAAAACCTTCTTTTTTCTTTTGCTTTTTTATGGTGCCGTTTTAAGTTATTTTCTTACATATTTTTCACTCCTTTTATTTGTTGCTGTGAGCTAAAATTGTACCTACGTTTCCGAAACTGTAAATTACGGTTTCTCGTTCTAGTTTTCGTTTATCGTATCATATCGAATTTCATTTCAAGTAACAATGGTCCTAACAATAGCATCTTGTAGCTGTCAAATGAAGTCAATTCTCTTTTATGCAATACCTGTCGGCCGTCACACCTAACTTCAGTCATATATCATCATTTCAATTTCTACCTCTTAGCATATGCCCATTTATCTCGGCATACGCATCTCGGTTGCTTTCAGAGTTTGCTACTCCTTATATGCCCAACATATCAGGCACCCAAATACAATTCGTATTTATAGTTAACATCGAAGATTATACACTTAAATCTTGTTTTTAATTTTCTCTCATTAAGTCATTTGTGACTTAGCATAAATGTAAAAATAGTGGTGATGGAATTATTATTGTCTTGAGAAAGTGAGGTGGTTGACCAATTCAGCAAACTTGTTATTCTATGAGATGATTTAATCTGTAATTTTCTTTTCAGGACGATCATAATAAGAGCAGCTCACAACTGTTGCCAAAGACACTGATAGAACGAGTGAAGGAAATCGCCAATAATTCTCCTGTTCGCAAGTCTACATCAAGAAGAGGCAAGCAACTTCAAGACTCAAGATGCTCTAGTATCCCCCCTTTGGCCGAGTGACGTTCATCTGTTCTCCTATATGGTAAATCAGATTTGTCGAGTAGTTACATAGACAGAAATTAATTTTTAATCATCGAGTTAATTTTTTGTTTACGAAATACTTCTACAATTTAATTGAACCATAGGCTGACCTATCTTGAAGAGTTGTCATTAGCTTTTTAGCTTCACACCAAAAGGTAAACCATAGATAGTGCTGTAAAAAAGGTCCTCGAGTCATCTACTGATGTTAGCGTCACACAGAAGTTCTCGGAAGTGCAATTGCTGCACAACATCATCGTGCCACTGTCTGCCATACGTAAGTCTCTAAACTTGTAAATCCTGTTGAGACCTTTGTACATTTGGTCTTGATTTTGGAAGATGGTAACCATCGTTATAGTAATGGTAATATGCACAAATGAGCACTATTGTGTAATTAAGACTCATGTTGTCTTACTTTACGAGTTTTCTTATTTTGAAGCATTCTTGCTCGCTACGTTTCTCGAATCATGGCCTATTCCATTACTATCTATTCAAGTCTAAGTATACAGGTTTCGAGAATCATGAATTATCCTAACGGTTGAGGACTTTTTCTTGTACTCTTGTGACATATTTCGATTCTTACTACCCATATGAAGCATTAGTTCGTGACCTGCCCATAGGAATTTTTTAGCTTAACCCCGAATCAAAAAAAGTAGATAGGCTAATAATAGTCTTTAACTCTTACGTAGTGTTGTGACATAATAATAACAATAATAATCACATAATGAACAAATTAAAATGCCTCCTAAAATAATCACTAAATACAATATAAAAATTTCAATTTCTCTTTACATACAACAATAAAGACATTATAAATATGCATTTAACTATAAAAACATTCTATTAAGCATTTTAAATAGCATTAGAACATGCTCTTTCCATTTTTTTTGTCCATTTTAAGTTTTTTCATTTTATGAGAGAGAAATTTAGATTTGATTTTTGAAGTATATATTCAAGACAATCTATATGCATGTGGGATCTTGGTAGATTTGTCTTGATACAAAGAATTTTAATATATATTTTTTACAATGTTTACTATGCGTACTATAAGATATCGAGACTTAAAATTTATTTTGAAATATGTGAAAAAGTAAAGTGGATAAATAAAAAGGAACGGAACAAGTAAAAAAGAAAATGTTTACGATTGGGACGCAGTTGTTGCAACCTGTCGAACAACGTCAAGAAAAAAAGATTCATGGCATGGAATCCAAAGTTTCAAAGGTGTTGGAGACTCATCATATTTATCTCTCACTAATTCTAGTAATTTTGCAAACAAACCATGGTTTAACAACCCTATTTTTACTACAAATCTCCTCATATTTTCTCCTACATACACTTCGGTATGACCCTTTGGAACGTCTTTAGGAACCAACGATTTTCGACATTTTACTTTATTCGAAAAAACCCGCCATTGAAAACAACAACAATCATACTCGTGTTTGTTGCATGATTTTGTTGAATGTTGTAGAAGTTTTTTGCTCATCTTTGTTGTTATTAAGAAGTTTATACTGCCGAGAATTAAGTCTTATTTAAGTTTTTAAATTTGATTCTCACCTAATTTGCTTTTTTTCTATAATGAAAAAATAATTTGATGAAAATAAAAGAAGAAAAATGAAAATGAGAATTTGAAATGACAAAAATGAGTGATGGTAATCTATTTATACATGGGATTGAGGCTTGAGAAATGATACATCTTCGAGAAGATATTCAAACATATAGTGATGGCTTTGGTTGTGTTACTCTTTGACTGAATTAATCACTGACTGAATACTTAGACCATATCACTATCACCATTCATACTCTTAATCATTTCTTTGGCTTAATTAATTGTTAGTAGGTAGTCTTACTACTTAGTGGATTAGTAAACAATTTGGGAAAACTAATTAGGAAAATATGAGATCGTCTCATAACTCATATAATTATTTATCTCTTTAATTTTAAGATTATAAGTAATCAATTTAAGTTTATAAATTTAAAATTATTAATAATTATTTTAAGATTAAAATTGATCGATTTAAGACAAAAATTACAAAGTGAGTCAACTCAATAGAAATGGTCTTATTATGAAAAACTGTCTCATTTAATTTTTTTGTTATTTGATTTGTAATACGTAATAGAAGCATATAAATATTGTTTATATAATCATAAGGTTTAGTGATTTAGTCAAATTTTTTTAATATATAAAATTTATTATTAATTTATATAGTGGATTCTAATCTTTAGATTAAAACGTTACTTTATTTATGAAAATAAGTAAGTGGGGTTAAGTGATTTGATTGATCACCTTTATAGTAAATTTTCTCTACTGGCAAAGAAAAAAGATAAGACAATTTTGATAGGCAGAGTACGAATGTGCTGACTGCTCATGTTGTTTTCACTATGTCTCCACAAATTTGCATTATAACTTTGATTGCCCTAAATCGTGAGAATAATAATAAAAATTTATTGAGGTTTTAGTGAGAAAAATATTCCGAAAACTTTAATAATTATGACTATTTTACTTTATTTATTTTATTTTATTTATAAAATATATTTTAGTGTATTACTATTTGAGATATGATTGAATGATAATGAAAAATTATAAAAAAAAAATTCTAAGATCAAAGTATCATTTACAATAACTCAAATAAGAGTTTATTACTAGCAATCAGTACCATTAACTAAACAGATCATCAATATATTCTAAAATGGGGATAATTATGATTTATGAAGATGTAATGAAGGCATGCACGTATTAACATAAATAATTTTTCTAAACTCTTTTTTTAAAGCATCTAATAAATATTAAAGGAAGAATTTTTGTTTTACTTTGAAAGAAAAATTTATTAGTCTCAAAAATTATCATTCCCAATGAATTGATAAGCTTTATTAAGGGCTAAGGCTGTAAAGTGTTTTGAGCCCATGCATGGCCCAAACGTAGACTGACGGCACCAGCCTTCATTACAACTTGTTTAAACTAATTATAAAAATAAATCATGTGCTTAATAATAGTGGTGAGAGTAGTTATTTAGTGGTTAAATATTAATTTAATATTGGAACAATTACTTTTTCATACTTCATATATCTTCGAATACTAGAATTACAAACGCATTTGATTTTTGTTTGTCCTTTTGCTACAATCTAGAAAAGGGATTGATTTAAGTCATTAGATTGATTTTAAATTAAATTTTTTAGATCTATTCAAAATTAAATTTTGTATATATATGAATTTTTACATTATTCATTTCAAGTTGGATTTAATTCAAATTTATTTACAAGAATTAATAAATATTAAATCGTCAAATCTTTTTTAAATATATTTACTTTTTAGTACCAAAAGTGTTGCCTATCAAAATAGGCCTAAAGGAACGGAGTATGGCTTATCAAGTCCATCAGCTCCTTGATAAAGACTTAAAGAGTTTAGAATCACGTGTTCATGTATGTATATATATTTTTTTAATAATAAGAATATTTAAAATTTAAAAATTAAATTAGATCGGACGTACGACTTACAATAATCAACAAAGTATGAAAAAAATTTAAGTATTCTATTAGAATGATTAAAAGTCTTAATCATGTGTGTTAGTGTAAGTAAGAAGAGTACGTGGTACCCCTTGTGATTGAATGATTGGAAATCAAGTAAGTACACCATTATATTGTACTAAGTGATAGTGGAACATATAAGCACCAAGGATCCCTTAAGAGGAAGGACAAAGTGCAAGAGTAATGGGGACCAAAGGGGACCATGGAGTACGTGGAAAAGGCGAGAAAAACAGCTATAAGCTGCTCTACCACACATGCTCGAACGAGCATGGCTTTGGCTCGGGTGAGTACGTAGGCTGCAGAGTGCAGACCTCCAATTCTGTTGGCTATTGTCCCTTTTTGCTACGTTCCATGGCTGCCCTACTTTAGGCCTTATCTTCTCTATAAATCTACGTCATATCCTATGTTATTTATGTACCAATAGTCTCATTGTATAGTATTCTATCTTGTTTAGCTTTCTCTCTGATTAGCTCTTCTCTCCTTACGTAATATAACCCTAGGCTTGAATGGTGGATTTAGCCCTATATTGATGAACCACCTTAAAATTCTTGTTTTATTTATTTCTTTGTCGTTATTATTCATTATTAACTTGCATAATTAGTTCATACATTAGACACAACATAAACACCCATCTTAACTTCACATTGTGATCTTTGAGTGAATAAAACACCTCTCCTTTTCATATTCTTTAAACGGGAATAAGTCTTTTTGGTTTATGGATCATTTGTTTTATTAGTTTATTATTATTATCATTATTATAATTTACATCGTAATCCATAAACAAATATTTTTAATTGAAATCATTGTTTCTTGTGTTTGACTTATTTTCAAGTTTATAAAGCGATGTAATTTTTTCTCCAATGTGGGACAACTCTCAATAAAAGAACAAATTGAAGGAAATTAGCATCCTTTGATCAAGTATAATTATTTATTATATATAAATGAGACAAATCATGGAGATAAATATATTCGATTAATGTAAATGGTCATAGCATTTTGTTAGAAACTAACTATGATTTGCATCTAAAATAATTAGTGTACTACTATAATAATCAAGTCCTATGAAGAAACACATATAGGTATCAATGAGATAAAAGTACACCAATAGCATAGGATGCTCATTGGATCAATTAAATGAATAAAGTTTATAATATGAATTAATGTGTGTGTTTACTTGGTGAATTAAAACACATAATAAGTTACCATAAGTATGATATGTTAAAGGTCACCATAAATACGATATGTTAAAGGTCACTATAAGTGTGGCATGTTAATGGTTACCGTAAAAATGTCATGTAATTTATGTATGGGATGATGAATAGTTTTTGATGAATTTATATATTGATATGTATTTGTTCATCAAACAACAACTTAATATTCTAATATTCTCTAAGCATACTCCACCTAAAATGTAATGAAAAAAGGGTTTTCTTATTCAGCACTAGCATATATGGTGATTCGTTCGATGCTTGTGGGGCAATATTAGAAGAACATCGTTTAACATGCTATTATCTCTATTTTGGTATATTTAATTACTCAATTATATAACATAGAATTCATGTATTAAGGGTATGATATTCTACTATTTATGATAATTTATATTATGATATGTATGATATTCTGTTTAAATGTTAAGAAATTATTTCTTACAATTTCGCTTCACGTGTTTATATTGCTGTAGAGACCACTCAAAATTTAGGCATTAGGACTTTGTTATGTAATGTTTATTGAATATATTTAGATACCTTTTTAAATCTTTATTTGTAAGTCAATTATATGTATATAAATTGCCTAAAAAGTGTATGTAGCGCATTATGTGAATCAGAATGAATATATGCTTTCAGTTGCGTTGAAACTGTTACTAATAGTAAATTTCACCTTATAACGTATTACATATTAATCTTAAAAGAGACCCATAAAAACTTGTTAAGTTTTGTACCACCCTATAATTACTTAGTTACTATTCATGCAACTTACTCCCTCCTTTGTTACAAGATACTCATTGCTACGGAGATCATTAAATTGTGCGAATAAGATGAAAATTTTAAAAAATATGCATAATAATCAAAAATTCCTAATTAATCACTATGATTTGAAAATCGATACAAAAAGACAAAAAATAATAATAAAATAAAAAAAAACGAAACTTTCGCCCTTTTATATTTTATCACATAAGGATAATTTGTTAACATCATAAATAAATAATCGTTAATTTAACAAAACAATCATACCACTTAATATAAAAATACGTAGTGTGGTCGAGCAATAAATAGTAAATTCTTCCCTCTCACGCTGCAGTACATCCACTTTTAGGCAGCAACAGCTTCACTTTTCTGCTCACCACCATTAATACCGCTCTCTCATCTTCACTCACCTTCCCTCCGTCAACCCTAAGTAAATGCATTAACAACGCGATTTCCAATCATTTTCAGTTTCATGTCAACATCGTGCTCAAAATTGCAAAATTAGTGCGTATATGTTTGATGATTTGACGTTTGTTTTCTATGAAATTCAATTATCAGGTCATATGAACAAAATAATCCTAAATTGTTACTGTTAAAGTGAGCAAACCCTAGTAATGGCGGAAGATAGAGGACCTGTGAAACGATCAGAGGGGAAGAAAATGGAGGCTTCCCGTAAACAAGGTAACAATAATACTATCATTAAGAGAAAGAGACTTGATGCCAATATCTTCAAGAAAGGGCATATTGATCAAGCCAAAAAGTATAAAGGTATTTTCATGGCTACTTTTCTTTTTCCATGCATTTTTGCACTGAATGTAGTTAACTTTTTGCATCTTTCGCTGGAAAATGGGGTCAATTTTTGTTAGTAAAATAAAAATGGGTTTTAACTTTTCTTTTTTTGTTGTTTGTTTCAGTGTCTACTGAATGTATGCCATCTGAGAGCAAAGATGTTTTGTTGGACAACACTTCGGTACAAAATCAAAGGTTTGTAAATTTTTATACATGTGACTGGTAATAAAGATAGAAAGTGGAAGAGAATGGGAAGAACTTATGTTTATTGGTAGATTTAGGGGTAGGGATGGTAGATAATCGGATGATTTATGTTTATGTAATATCTCCAATCTTTTAAGATTATGAATTTAATAATGAATGAGTGTCATCAAAAAAAGAATTTAATAACACCTTTAATTGACATTCTAGTATGTTGTCCTTATCAAAGTGGAAAATATTTTTTTATAATGTTTAATCTATCACAAATTATCAAATGAGACAATGTTGACTCAATTTACACTTATTGTAAGTTGATCTGCGAGCGATCATAGTCTTAGAGCTATCACTTCTTTTAATTAGAAAAAATGGACTAATTATATGGTTTGTGCGATGGTAAGACAGTCTCATACAAGTCTTGGTAATCTATTGATTTTCTTTATTATCTTTGTTTTGATGGGGCGATTTATCGTTTGTTTGGTCTTGGATTATAAAAGACTATATCAAAATGGATTCTTAATTCATTTGTACTTTTATTTATGTGAAGTTGTATATGTATTTGCAACAAAGGTTCGGTTGGGCGACTGTTACTTAATGATATTGGAATTTTTTTTTTAAGGTCTAATGACATTGGACTAATGAAATGTTGTTATTGAATTTGAACTGCATTTGCTTTGTTGTTATTGAATTTGAACTTTTGTTTTCAGTTGCAGGATTGGTTATGAAGGACAGTCACAGCCTGGGAATGGAGAAACTATATTGGAAAGTGTTGGCCTTAGTCTTGTTGAAGTACGAACTTTGATTCATGTTGGAAATTAAGGCTGATTTTTTTTTCTTAATGTTTTCTTTGTTCTGAATTCTGAGTACTAAAATGGCTTTATGGTTTTTATATTAATAGTTTTATATGCTTAAAAATTTCCTTTGGAAATGCTATTTGAGCTACACAGATATGATCGTCACATTACTTTTTTTCAGACAATGTGATAGCTTAAGCCTTGAATGATTTTCCCCCCCTCCTGTTATTTTTAATCTATTCTTGTGCACAATTTAGCTAGTTTATTGCATTTCTGACTTCAAAAGGCTTAGGGGTATGCAACTTATTGCTTCAAGTGGTGACTTGTAGTTGGGTCTATTTCATTCCTATATAATAGTTTTTGGCTTTTTAGTCTTTTATTCTTTATGAAGAAATTTAATGAAACTCAACTTCTCCAACTCAAGCAACCTGGTCTCTTGCTGCCATTGCTACTAATTGCTACCGCACACCCCATAAAAATACTCTAGGATTAGCTACTAAATAAATCTACCAGATTATAGTTCATACAACATGTAGTAATTTACCGCACATCCTAGCTGTTTGAAACTATTCGTGTACACGAATGCTCAAAAAATCAGAATTTTTACTGGGCACTACTGTTAGTTGCCAGATAATTAATTTCTGAGTGTATATGTGTGTGCATAATACTCCTATTTTCTCTTGGTGATTGTTTATGGGTGTTTTGTGGGGAAGTAAATGCATGGGAAGTAAATGCATGAACAAATATTATATTGTTTTAGTCTTCCCAGTCTAGTACACTCTTCATTTTCACATTTCCCCCTTTGCTGAAGTACAAAATAGATTTTAACATTTGACCATCTGAGTGCTATCTTAACTATAGCAGGAATGTGACCAGGATCGGGCTTCCTCATCAGTAGATGTCCTGTTGCACGAAAAAACACATGGTGAAATGATTGAAGATTTGGAGCCTTGTAATAGTTATAATGATGTAAGCTTTGATGTTGCTTTTTTTTTTTTTTTTTGTTTAAGTTGTTTTTGCATTTAAGGAGGTTGAACTTGCCTCCCTCACCCCCTTAGTGTGCTTCTGCTGGTTTATTGATGGACCTGAATCAGGCATATATTCTCTTTATACATATCCGTATTTTTATGTAAGGTTATGTCGTTTTTGGTTCATTACTTATTTTTGGCTTAAAGTGCTCACTGCATTTTTATTCCCCTTGTATCGCTGCAGCATCTTTCAAGCTTTATATTAAGACATAACTGTCCGTGGAACTTTGCACAATTATCAAAATGCGCAAAGTATTACTAACACTCATTTATCACCATGTATCAATATTTAACTACATCTCATATCAGTATTGTTCCATATATGATCCTACTTTTTGAGTGGAACACTCATATATCAGTATTAACTTGATATCGTATTCTGTCAAAGTACTAGGTTTTACCCTCATTAGTGCATCAAATAGCTGATCAGCTTTTTAATTAGAGTGAATTTATTTATTACACAAGGAAATTAAACATTTATGTTTAATGACAGACCAAGTTTTGGGCATCCTGAAGAAGCATAATCAAAATCTGGGATGATTCGATGTTTCTTTGAAATTGGAAGTTTGTACGAACAAAGCTGTTTAGACATATTAGTTTTTAGTTTGTACTTTTACAAGATAACTTTTATGTGTCTCCAATCTGCCTTCTCTGAATTGTAACTGTTGGTCTCCATTAAAACTGCACTGTGGTTCTTTATCTTCATATTTTCTTATTTCTGCTGTGCTATTGTGATTTTTTTTTATTTGAGTAGACAAATTTGAGGACTTCTTCTGTTATTAAGAAATCAGAAGACCTACCTGACTTCCAGAAGAAGATGCCAAGATACGTCGAGTTCTGGGTTCCTGTTGGTCTTTCATATGTACAGCTTGAGAAGTACTGCGAGACATTAATTAAAAACTCGATGTTTCTTTGTTCAAGTTTAAAGAATGAAGTACTAGATGGTCTTCATGATGTTCTCTCTACGATTAGGAAGGTATTTTTTTTTCTGCGACTAGAAATTTGCGCAAGTTTCCTGTGACAGCACTAGTGCAGTTCAAATTGCCTTGTTTTTTCGTTAATGACTTTATTTTGGGGTCAAAATAATTTCTGAAAGATTCTGCATGTGTTTCCTTTTCAGTGCTGTGATCACCCTTACCTAGTGGATTCGTCTTTGCAAAAGTTTGTCAATGATGGGCGTCCAGTTGGTGATTATCTGAGTAACGGAATAGAAGTCAGTGGGAAACTCCTTCTACTTGATAAAATGCTTCAAGTGGTTAAGAGAAAACAGTTGAGAGTGCTAATTGTAATTCAGGACATTCAGGTATGAAATTTATACGGTCATCTATTTTTAATAGTCCCGGTCTCATTTTACAGTTTAGTCTTGGATAGTAATTTTAATGTTCCCCATGTGGTTATGGATTGAATCTTTTTCATTTTTTAACCAAACTATTGTTTATTTTTAAATTTTGATGTATTATGCTTTCTGCTTCACTACTGCCATTTCTTTTCCGTTAATATAATTATTTGTTAGATGTCACACCTCATATCACAAGAGTAATCTTTTCTATCATTTTCTTGAGCAAGAGAAAGGTAAGAATATAAATTGTGGTGTTCAAGGCAGGATTGAAATAAGAATAAAGTTGGTATTATTTTGAATGTATGAGCAACTAAGGATGTAGTAGAGGTATACAGGAAGAACGATAGGATCATAAGTGTAAAGATTGTATATGGTGAAGAGATTTTGAACATCACAACTCACAAGTGCTTATGCACCAAAGTGGGGGAGTGATGAATCAATTAAAAGGACATTTCGGGAGGATCTAGATGATGTGTTGGTGCATCGAGCAGGAGGTTGTATATCATAGGAGATATGACGAGCACGTAAGGGTAAGTTGCGGTGCCGACGAAAGCTTCCATGGAGATTTTGATGGTTGAACAAGAAAAGGAGAGTTCATTTTGGATTTTGCACTTTTATACGATTTGTTGGTTGCTAACATATGGTTTAAGAAGAGTGATTATTATTTGATGAAATATTATTTTACTTGAATAGCTAGGAGATTTTAGGAGAATAAGGGGGCAATACTAATAAAGAATGATATAACATGTTGGAATTAGAAGATCAAGATAGTGGCAAAGAAAAAGAAAGATTGATATCTTGCATTAGGAAAATTCAGGAATGAGGAAAACATATTTAAATGGAAGGAAATTAAAACCTAAGTGAGAGTAGCAGTTTACGATGTGAAATTAAGGGCTTTCAGAAAGGTGTTTGACAAACTATATTTTAAAGGACAAAAAATATCTATATAATGGCTAGAAGGAGACAAACAAAGACAAATGACATAGGTATAGTAAAGTGTATTAAGGATCTAATAACATCCTAGTACAAACATCAAAGATTATTTAGGCCAGTTGATTAATGGAGAATAAGGAATTGTTGCCTTCACTCCATATGAAGAAAAAATAGATAATTTATGCGAAAGAAGCAAAAAGTTAGAGGTTGAGGAGGTTTTTTAAGTAAATGAAGGTAAAGAAAGTGGTAAGGCCAAATGGTTTACCTATTGAAGCAAAGAGATGACTAAGGCCAATTGAAATTACTTGGCTAACTTATTTATTCAACTAGATTTGGAGACCAGCAAGTGCCCAACGAATGGAGAAAAAGTATTAGCCATACATAGAATTATGGGATAGAGTGATAGAACTACGTGTGAGGAGATGTATCAAGCATAATGCAAAGACAAGGCCGCATTGCATCAGCCGCGTTGTTAAGGTTTTCCAAAAAAATCGAACAGATAATTTTCGCGTTGTAAAAGCATAAAAAAACAGATATTTAGGTGTTAGAAATCCACATCAATGTTCTGTTACCGTGATCACGATTACAACATTTTTGCTCTAGGACACTAAGAATCAATTTGGGTTTATTCCTGAAAGATTTACAGTCAAAGCAATTTATCTAATAAGACAAATGATGGAGTACTCTAGCACTATGAAAAAAAGACTTGCACTTAACTTGAAAAAGACATACTATATGGTACCAAGAGAAATATTTAGTGACAATGACAAAGACGGTTATTCTTAGAAAATACATTAATATGTTGTGTGTTATGTATCTAAAACTGAAGACAAATAGTAGGACATGTGAAAGGGCAACATAGGATTTTCCAATTACAATTGACTTTTACCAAAGGCTCGGCCCCAAATCCTTTTTTTGTTACGACAATCTTAGACGAGATGACATGATCATTCCTTTGACGAAGAAATCCTCCTAGTCGATGCTTCAAATATCTTGGGTGCATATTTCAGAGGAATGGGGTTATCCAACTAAATGTAACCTGTAAAAATTAAGTGTGTAGAAAAAATGGAGAGTGACTATCAAGATGTTATCAAGCTGTGCCCTTAAAGCTGAATGACAAGTTTTATCGGACGACCATTACACCAATGCTGCTATATGGATTAAAATGTTGGGCTTTTAGAAAGGATTATAATTTACTTTTATTCAACTTCTTAAGCTGCAAGCATTTGTACAAAGTACAGTAATCGTAACTCATCCTTTTAGACATTTTCTTGTTTCCAATTGACTGTTGTTGTAAAAGCAGTTAGGGACACTTTTATATGTTAAACTGAGTTAAAGCAATATTCTTGTTTGAATGCCCCTCAGCTTCCAGCTTTCTTCATCCCGTAATTACTGAATTGTAAAAGAAACTTCAGCAGTATATTATTTAGAATTTCTAGATGTTAAAGCTTAATCATTCCTAATTTTATTGCTACTGTGGTGGATCAGTGGATGTCATATCTTCCTAGAATAAGTATGTTAGTCAAAATCAAGGCCGTCTATCTGCTATGGCAATGGTTTTGAGTTTTAGTTACCTGAATACATCCACTCCTATGGGTTACTTGCTGACAAAACTTTAATCTTGTTCTTCTGTAGCACTGAATTTGCTGCATTCATTATTAATGATAAATTCTATATTTGGATGATCTTACATTTGATTAGTGATTTACTGATTTTATTTGCTGGAATTTTCTCATTGTTCTCTTTGATTATAACTAATAGCTTGTTTTGCATCGATAATTTGGTTCAGTATCTTACAGCATAAAAAAAAATCTTATTATAGTTTTGTTTGCTATCAATATTTTTATTGCAGTCGATGGATTCAAAACTGATGTCCAATAATCTTCAGCACTTCCTAGATGACTTAATATGTGAAAAAGTTGGTGAAGAGTGTTACGTAAACATCTACCGTGAATTTGATTCTTCAAAAAAGCGAGCTGCGATTAATCTGTTCAATGACAAAGATAGCGGGAAGTTGGTGATGTTAATTGAAAAAGGTTCTTGTCAACCAAACGTCAAACTCTTCTCAGTAGACTGTGTCATCTTATTTAATAGTGACTGGAGATCAACACATGACTTGAAGTCACTACAAAAAATGTCTATACAATCGAATGGTGATAGTTTGAAAGTATTTCGATTGTATTCATCATATAGTGTGGAAGAGAAAGCTCTAATTTTGGCAAAGGAAGGCAATAGTTTAGAGAGCAACGTCAGCAATTTTAGCCACAGTATAACCCATTTGCTACTTCTCTGGGGCGTATTCTCTTTGTTTAGTAAACTTGATGCATTGCATAGTGATTGCTCATCAATTAAAAATCTTAGTTGTTTGTGCGAAGATAAACTGGCAGCTGACGTTACTAATGAGTTTTCAGCTATTTTAACTTGTGAAGATGATGATATGATTAGCTATTCACGAATCTCCAAAGTTCCAGGGACTAAAGATGATATTTCTGAGATTGTAGTTTTGCATGGTGAAGAAGATGAACCAACTAGAGATAATGATATACCACCATGGGCAATATGGAGTAATCTACTTGAGGGAAGGAAACCTATGTGGAAACTTTTACCAGGATCTTCGGAGAGGTTAAGAAGAAGAGGTGAACTCATGGCCAGTCCGGTTCAGTGTTTTGAATCTGATGATAAAGATGCAAAGATGACAAGCAAGAGAAATTCACATTCTGGTGATGAAAGTTTTGGTCCAAAACCATGGGTACGAAAAGGTTGCCGGTCAGATTCAGCTAAAAGACGTGGTGAAATGGCTGGTATGTTGTCCCTGTCTACTAATGTTTAAGTATTGTGGGCATTAGAAGAGCAACAATCATAAAATGTTGTACCTTGGATCACACCTTGTCTCAGCCTTTTGGTTCTTTTGCAGATCCTGGGAAATTACTTGGTAAATCTGTCAAACCATCCTCTTCAAAATATCACTACAGTAGCCTGAGTCAGATAGAAGAAACTTGGCAGCGCAGGATGAGAGAACTTATTCTAAAACAGAAAGAAGAAATTCTTCTATTTTATAGGACTAAGAGTGAGATCAAAGCAAAGTTGGAGAAAGAACATTAGTTGGAAGTGGATCTCATTAATCAAAAATATGGAGAAACAGAACTTAAACAAGACTCTCTTAAGAATTTGGATCTTCTATATGAGCAAAAGCTTGAAAAACACAACCGTGAGATGGCTACGAAGAGGGAGGAGTTGGAAGAGGAGCATTTGGCTTCAAGGTTAAAGGAAAAAGAATTGAAAGATGACATATTTATTTCTTTGAAGAAAACTTTATCGTCACAGAAAACTGTTGATTTGATTAAACATCCTATTGATTCCGCAACTATGATACCGATCCTTGACCCTGACTCAGAAACCAAGCACTCTCATGAGATCAAACCAGGAATGGTCAATTTATCTGCGCAGCGAGATAACCCTTGCTCTCCTGATCGTGTGACAGAACTAGAAATCATACACGTAGCATCTGATGAAGAAAATGATGCTATTTCGTTCAGAGAAGAAGTATCTGATAATGCAGACTGTAGAGTTAATTCCCCTGTTGGTCCGCTTCGAGAGACTGAGATGAGAGGTGCAACGGACTCCAGTATTGATACCACTGTGATTGTGCAGCAGAGGATGGAAGCTGTCGGAGCATCAATTTTTGAGGCCGAGACGAGAGGTGTTGCAGACTCGGGTTCTCCAACCAATATGATTGTGCAGCAAAGGTTAGAATCTGTTGCGGCGTATACTAGTGAGGCTGAGACGAGAGGAGCTGCTGATTTGTGTACTACTGCCACTGTTATGCAACAGCAGAGGATAGAAGATGTCCCAATTCGAGTCTGTATTTTGAAAAATCCTGCTGGCTCATCTAATAGAGAGGTTGATATGGGAGGTGCTGTAGACTTGTGTACGACTGCTACAGTGATGAAGCATAAGAGTATAGAAGAGATCATTGATGGGGACTCTAACAATGAAACCATTGCTAGCTCATTTGATGGGGAGGTTGATATGGGAGGTACATCTGGTTCAGGTACTACAGCCATTTTGTCTGAGCCCAAATATATAGACGAAGGGCTGCATGGGGACTCCAATAATGAAGCCCTCTTTGAGGCATCTAATGAGATAGAGATGAGAACTGGTTCAGATTCAGGTACTACTACCAATGTGGCTGGGCAGCA
This sequence comes from Amaranthus tricolor, assembly GCF_026212465.1. Classification (NCBI taxonomy): domain Eukaryota; kingdom Viridiplantae; phylum Streptophyta; class Magnoliopsida; order Caryophyllales; family Amaranthaceae; genus Amaranthus; species Amaranthus tricolor. The sequence continues at coordinate 24,071,570 of NC_080057.1, read as the reverse complement.
GAGGATAGAAGTGGTGCGATGTGAGGACTCTAATGTAGAAGTTCCTGTTAGGTCTTCTGATGGGGTGGCTGAGATGAGGGTCGCTGCAGAATTGAGTACTTCTATCACTCTGGCTTCGCAGCAGAGGATAGACGAGGTGCAGGACAGGAACACCAACATTGAAGTACCTTCTACAGAACCCAATAGAGAGGCTGAGGTGAGAGAAGTAAACACGGCTACTCCTGCCACTGTTGCTGTGCAGGAGAGTCTAGAAGAGATGACCATGTATCCTTCATCCGGATTAAATGCTGGCAGACAAATCTTGGTGCAGTCACAAGCATGTGCATTAACAGGAAATTCTTCACCATTAGAGCAGGTATTACAAGCTTACGTTTGTGTTTATCTATTCGTTGAAGGTAGCGTTGTGAGATGAGTGGCTCCAAACTCATTAACTTTTCAATATGGGTTCTTCAAATTTTCTTTTTGATAATCTTCCATTGCTCGTAAGTCGTATCCCAAGATAGAGAACAATCCATAGGATTTAGGAATGCAACCCTCCCATGGATTTTATCCATTCCATAATCCATGGTGGTAACAAACCCTGAAGGGGAAGATAGAGAACAATGGAGAGAAACAGTTAGACAGTAGCAGCCGTCATCTGAATTTGTCGTCTTTGTTATTCTCGTTGGATCTTTTCTGGTCTGGTCTGGTCTTGCCATTCCTCTTCTATTCTCATCATTTGTGGCAAGTGTTTATTTTATCTAATTTTCTTTCTCTTTTTCACATTTTCTTTTTGTCTGTCCGATGTGATGTTTTATACATCAGTTTTCTTCTGTATATCAGATTTTTTTAAAAAAATTCAATTATAAAATTTCAGGTTTTGTTCATCACATTAAAAAAAAAAAGACTTTGATTAATATGGTACAACTGAAATAGAGTTTAAAAATGAACACAATCTATTCTATATTGAACAAAACAATATAATAGGAATATAGGATATGCAGTATAATTCACTCCAAAAATTAAACCAAGAAATGAGCTTCGTATCGGATTCCCAACCCATACCATTACAAAATACGGCACCAGACTTAATTGTTAACCTATGTCCTGTCCTGCTACACTAGGGAAATTGGCTTTCTTTTTTGGTGGTAATGAAACTTATTTTATTGATGGAAAATAATGTGGGCTTGTTGTGGAGATTGAATTTCTTATCATAGTCAGCATCCTTTGTTGGTTTGATGATGTCTCTGACCATTTTTGCATACTTGCGCAATCCTCTTAATGTGATCCAAAGTAAAAACACTGATGCTGAAACCTAGAACCTTCATTTTCAGACTGAGAATTGTTATATATTTTCGATGTTTTTTTAGTTGTTTCTTATATGCTGTTAGGAATTTTCTTATTAGCTGCATCATTTCCATATATAGATGCTTTTTAATGCAAATGACAATTATGTCCATTCTTACGCTACCATCCCTTCCCACTTATAAGCTAATCGCATGGGCTATAATGGACAATTGCACGCCTCTTCTCATTTATTATTTTTCATGCCAAGTTGAAATGGTTTAACTAAAGAAAACAAAGGAAGTATAAGTGCTCAATTAGTATGACATCCAAGATAAGTGGAGAGAAATGGGTAATGGGTTCTTGTTAAATCTGTGTACAAAGACTAAATTACGTGCTCTCAATATTAAATTTCTGTCTGTGCAGCCAATGGGAAATCTTCCTTGTAATGTGACCAGCCATACTGCTGGAGCTTCTAACAGATCAAACTGTATTTCTAGAGTGCCTGCCTCTTGTCAAGATCAAGTGTCTCCAGGGAATAGGGGGTTATGCAATCAGCTTCTGATGCAACCAATACTGCCGACTGCTGGTTGGGAGCAGGTTCATACCCCAAATCTTGCTGGCACAGCCCTCCCACAGTCAGCCAATAGCTCCTTCCAAGAATCCTCAAATTTGAGATATGCTAGCGTTGATCCACTCCAAGATGAGCTAGTAAGATTGAAGAATGAAGTAGCAGAAGCTGATAAGATTCACAAGGATAAGGTATTTGAGTCTTTAATTTTAGAAAAGACACTAATTCTTGCTAGAAATCCTCAATTCATGCATTTACATCTGAACAGGCGACATTTTTGCTATTCTCCCGTGAAAAAGAGATTCAAGAGGTTCACAGGAAGTATGATTTATTGCTCAGCAAAGCAGAGAATGCATTAACACAGACTAAACTAGAATTGAGATCTTATTACGAAAAAGTGCTTGCAAACAAGTTATTGGCTGATACATTGAAGTGCAACTTTCAGAAGCAGACATCATCTTCAATGCCACCAGGTAAAATGTTTCAGTTTTCAGATTTGATTTATGATTTTAAATTGAATGTCACGAGCTTTATATATTCAGTTTATACTTCATACAGCAATTTGACCAGTGTCCTGTGTTAGAATATATACTTAAAAACAATATTGCCCAGAATTACATGTAAATCCATGAAGTAATAAATAAGAATGTCATAAACAACATATCTTATATACAATCCATAGTAGCCATGTTTGATGTAGGAAAACCTCTTGATCGGAAGCTTAAGTTAAGCCTACCAAAATGTAATGTCTTGTATTTTGTGTAAATTAATATTTGACTGATTCTTTGTATTTGGGGTTAATGGACAAAACAATTCATTAAATTTTTAAGATGTGTATTTTTTTTCGTAAATAAATTGCCTTTTGAGCCCATGGGCTGAATTCACTCATACAGCACAAGTTACAACAATTGTGTTGTATGAGTGAATGCAGGCCCATGGGTGAATTTGATAATGCAAAATACACCTAACTAGTAATCAAACTGATACTGCGTCCAATGTGCCTTACATACGAACAAATCAAGCTGAGCCATACTTGAATTGTCAGCAAGTTGTTCCTTTTGGAGCCATCTCTAGTGCACTGTTTACTTGACAGTACACTCCTCTAAAAAAGGAAATTTAGAGTCTTCCCACAATCCATGAAGTTAATATTTGAACTGCCATCTGATTGTAATGTGTGCAGTGGGGCGGTATGCGAATTCTATATAATTTTATCATTTGTGCTTGGTGTATTGCGTGGGAGACACTTCCTCCGTTTCAGCAACAACTTTCCATTTCTATTTTGGTTTTCTTTACCATTTTGGATCAAATTAACTCAGATGGGGTCAGAATTTTTGTGGTCCCCACACTTTCCTCCCAATTAACTCTTCATCAAAAGCACATGGGGATCACTATTCATGTGGTTTACACACTATCCTTAAAAACCGTATAAAATAAAATGGAAAGATGATGGTGAAATGGAGGGAGTACTGTAGTCTTTTGGAGATCTCATAAAATGTTCAGTTTAGCCGTCTGTGCCTCTGTGGTGGTGAACTTTAGTATATAACTCATTTTGTCTTCGGCTTTTTTTGGGGAATACTTATACGAGCCTTGTGCCTTTGTCGTGTTGGACTAAAGTTTAAAAATTTTCTTGTCCAACACATGCTGATTAAAACCTGTGCTTGTAGAAGATCTGTTGAATGCAATCCTTCAGTTAACTCCGGAGAAGCTCAACTTGGCTGTGCATGGAACATTGGTGGCTAATGTTGAAGCAACAGCACCTCCTGCTCAAGTAGCGCACGATGTATCTCAACTCATGTCTCTGGTAACAAGCAGATCACAATACTCCAGTACATTACCCGACCCAGGAAATCCTCTTGCTGCTTACCTTGTAAGGTCTTCCTTCTGCCCGCCCAGACCAATCAACTCCGCATCCACATCAATGTTTGGGTTAATGAACCAGCAAACTGCTTTTAGTCCACTCGGGTCGACGTACAGCTCTCATCAACAGGGGTTTCTGCCTGGGACTTTTCGACTTGGCAATACGATGCAACTTCCTGGGCGGCTTTTATTTGGTGGCACATCACAAAATCCTCATCTGTTGTAGCACTCTGGCACACTCTTTTTGAATGGATGTTCTTTTATATAGTACAGTTTTCGCAGTGTGCAGGGTTTACAGAAATATAGGAGATGATCTAACGAGTAATATAGGCGAAATGGCTTTTGTTTTTGGCTGCAAAATGTGTCCCAGCATGCCATATTCAAATGTGTAGATACTGAATGAGCTCATCAATTTTGTATAGCCTTACCATGATGCTTGCTCAAATATCAGCTTCTTTTACTCTAGTTGAGCACTTGAGATTACCGTGTTTACTTAACAGCTTATTACTACTTTATATACTTTGATTCATATGTTTAAACGTTTTCCTGGTGCTAAGGATCGATTAATTTGATGCTTGTGTTTTTTGGACTTATTTTTCGTACATTTCAAGCATCTAGTGGAAGAAATAAAGCTTGAGGAAAGACAAAGACATTGTCTAGAGAGGAGTATCGAGTTTTTGATTCATCTCTATATTTCGTGTTTTGTTTATCATTCAATTGGTGATGATTGTAATCTCGAGTTTTTAATAAAAGCTCCTCATATACGTGATCTTGGAACAGTTTCGCCAACTGATTTTTTATGATGATTGTGCGTTATTTTTTTGAAGTTGATGAACCCGTGTAGATTGAGCTCTTGAGGGCTAGATAATCACAAGAATTTAGTATGCCATTATATGAGAGTCAAGAACGAAGCACTATTGTTCAATCTTGTATTGATTTATCAATTATTTCATGGATTGCTTTACTTAATGAAAACTTTAAACCTCTTTTTATATAATTGTAAATTTAGCACTTTTTTTTTGAAATTGTAAATTTAGAACTTCAAATATGTCTTATAGTACAATATGCATATTCACTCGAGCATTGATCGGTGAATCCCATCTTTCAAATCTTGGATCGCCCATGAGCGTGCATGTAACATCCCGGTCCAACGGACCACTGGTGACTACATATGGAGATTGTAGACTGGCCCCACAGACCAACACAAGTCTTTTCAACGCACTTTGGCCTTCACTCGTGCGCGCTCGGAAAAACTTCCCAGAAGATTACCCATCCTAAGATTGCTCCCTATCAAGCATACTTAATTGTGGAGTTTTTAGCAAATGGGCTCTCATGAAAAGAAGATGCACCTTGTTTATATAAGTAGTCTATTAATCCTCTTTAAAGCTCAATCTGGGGTATCACAGTGCATTTGTATAATTAACGAATAAAAACAAAACAGAGTTGACATCTTTATTTTTTGGGATTTAATAAACAACTTTGCTATTTAACTTGTAATCATTACATTGATGTTACATAAGATAAAGAGAAAAAAAAAAGAAAAATTTTGTTCTTTACATAATAATCCCCATAATACAAAATAAAATTTTGAACATTAGGTTATAACAAAATGAAGCAAATACATAATTAAGTTGATAATTAAAAAAACAGATTGTGCAATTTTTAAGAGATAGGCAAAGGAGCTCCATTCCACTCCTTAAGGCAATCCAAAAGAGGATCAATGATCTTTCCTTGGCAAAGTGCAGTGAAAACTTTGTCACATTCTTCTCCCGGGGACTTAACTCTTTCTCCAGTCAGCAAGTTGGTCTGAAGCTCGTCTCTAACGAACTTGTACAATGGGTAAGACCGGCATTCCTTGATCCTGTTCGGGATGGCAGAGTTACCACTGTCGTAAGCTGCTCGTGCAGCCTCGACTTCTTTAGGTAGTCGTGCCTTGAGCTCCTCTTCGAATGCTCCGATCTTCTGGAAGATTGAAGTTCCGACATTCTTTTCACTCTCTCCGTTGGCCAAAGCCTGATCGACCAAGACTTGTCTGAGCTTCTGCATCAAGGGGTAAGTTCCACTGCAAGGATCATCTGCGTATGCAAACACGTGTTCTCTTTCGACTACTCGGATGAGCTCCTTCTCGCAGAATCTTCCTGGGTGGAGTTCACCATTAACCCCAGTGATAAGAACACGTCTGCACACCTGACTGACGGTGTTCTTCACCGAATGCTTGATGTTTTCCTCTAAGTGTCTCAAATCAATTGCTTGGCATAACGCGACAAGGAAGGTAGACGACATGAGTTTCAAGATATCGACAGCCTCAGCAGTCTTACGAGCTGAGATGAGCCCGAGAGAGTTCACATCCTGGTTGTGTTGCTCCGCACTTTGAACATGGTTTGTGACCGGGTTACCCAAAAACTGAAGCTCAGAACAATAAGAAGCCATAGCAATCTCGGCCCCCTTAAAACCATAGTCCAAGCTCGGGTCCCTACTTGCTGTAAGGTTCGAGGGAAGCCCGTTGTTGTAGTAGTCATTAACTAGTTCTGAGAACTGAGCAAACAACAATTTACCAATGGCTGCAATAGCCAACCTCGCATTGTCCATAGACACACCGATAGGAGTACCTTGGAAGTTCCCACCGTGCAATGCCTTGTTACGAGACACATCAATAAGTGGGTTATCGTTAACAGAGTTGATCTCACGCTCAATGGACTTTGTGGCCCAACGAATGACCTCGATTTGTGGACCCAACCATTGGGGTGAAGTCCTAAGAGCATATCTATCTTGCTTAGGCTTCTGCAACGGGTCCATTTCGTGTAAAGCCTTAGCAGCCTTCATGTACGAGCTACCATCCAAGATATGCTCCATGATAGCCGCAGCCTCAATCTGTCCCGGGTGATGCTTCAACTTATGAGTCAAATGATCGGTAAACTCCGGTTTTCCATTCATTACTTCAGCGAAAATAGCTGATATAACCTCAGCTAGAACAGCCAGGATATTCGCTTCAAACAAGACATTCGATGCCATTCCTGATCCAACAGCCGTACCATTAACTAAGGCGAGACCTTCTTTAGGTTGGAGATCAAAGAATCCGGAGCTGATTTGAGCCGTCTTAAAGGCTTGTTCTGCATTAAGAACCTCGCCATTAGGGCCCACGGCCTTGGAGTTGGGCCGACCCGTTAGTAACCCTGCAATGTACGAGAGTGGAACAAGATCCCCTGAGGCAGTGATTGTACCACGGAGGGGAAGGCAAGGAGTGACATTGTTGTTAAGCAAGTTCGTGATGGCTTCTAAGATTTCAAATCGAATACCCGAGTAGCCTTGCAAAAGGGTGTTGATTCGCACGAGCATGGCGGCCCGTGTTGCTGTATGAGGTAATGTTTGGCTTGTTTCTGTTCCGTTGCCAAAGATTCCAGCATTCAAAAATCTGTTACAATGTCAAAACGTTTTCTTAGTCATTAGAAACATTAACACTAAAAATTGTAGAATTATATTCAATTTTTAATTAGTTGTGTAAATTATTATTTTTTGGTATAAGTAACTGTTATGGTAACTGTTAGAATATAATATATTAAAGAATGTAATTAAAATCTTAAAATGCTATAAGTTGTAACATTTTATTAACAGCTACATACATCAGTGACACTATTTAAATTGCTACGTTTGCAAGCAATGATATCTTTTAAAGTAATGTTTTAGCCCATTAAACCACTAATCACCATGGTTAAGACTCATTAATTATTATGGGTTTATAATTATTAATGCTGATATGGAAATTTGAGCTCCTAACTTCTTGTTAGCCATTGATGATCATGACATTTAACAAATCAACTTGTGTAATTAGCAATTAATTTTGAATTAGAAAGCTTCTAATTATGTGGGTGTAATGGATGCCCAACTACCCCAACTTTAAAGATGGTTAAAGTAATGCTCAATCACGAAGTCGCCAACCTATTTTTTTTGGCCTTTTTTTTTGGCAAAGTAGATTTGATCTACCTTTACCAATCATTTACATCATCAGGACATCAGCAGAGAATAAATTGAAAATTACACAAATTTATTGAAAATAATCAAGGTAAAAAGTTATTTTTTCACCAAAATAAACGCCCTCTTATTAATAATAAAAAGGGTGAAAAAGACATTGCACGAGTACACGACGACAATGTGCTAGGTGATGTTGTTATAGAAATCGATTTCTAATTACACTGATAAAAGCAAAGTTTTTAATAATTAGATCAACCCATAAATAATGTCATTATTTCTTTATACTGATTTAAATGGAAAAAGGTTAAAGTATTTTATATTTAGGTGCACCAATATATAAACCTTTAAAAGGGATAATTTAACTAAAATTTATGTCCACAAGTTGTTCCTAGAAGTGCCAATCTTGTTTGCCTTAATGTAGGTCTACCAAAATACCAATCCCAATTTACATTTTTTCTAATAAAGTTTGGTAAAGTTGTTAAGACATCTTTTTAGCCATATTTTTTTTCTTCCTTTTTCATTTTTCTTTAAAAATAATGACTTTAAAAACTTTTTTTTTATCGTCTAAACAGTTTCTTAAGAGATTATTCAATAAACATAAAAATATAATTGCTATGTAAAAAAGTGGTGTCACCGCACAAAGGATAGATTCCTCGCTGACCATTATTAGCAAAATAGAGTATGTATGTCAACGGTACAAATACAACTGGCACTTTGGTTATTTACAGATCATTACATGACTCTTTCATCTCTTTTGATCTCATCATATCATATCAAATCATCGTAGATCCATCAAACTTTTTTTAATAATCATTGGCAATGCCCCGATCATCAATTTGAGTTATGTTTAGTTAAAAATTAGTCCGAACTTAAAATGACTTTGAATAAGCTCATTTTCTAAATTTAGCCCAAAACCGACTCAAATCCTAAATTTGGCTCTAAGATCAGCCTAAAAATGACTCAAAGTTTGGCACAAAACTATAGAGGGCCCTAAATATGACCCGAAACCAAATAAACCTTAAATTTAGCTCTAAAATCAACATGATTCCTAAATTTTAGTTGAAATCACATAAGCCCTAAATTTGATCGATCTGATTCTAAATTTGAATCAAAACCAACAAAACTCCTAAATTTAATCCGAAATCAACCTGATCCCAATGTTAGACCTGAACCCAGGATCAGCCCGGTTCACCTCTAGACGTGGCATTGATCAGCTAATAACTTCCCATGTAATCAGGAATACAGATCCTAATCAGACAAAACTGCCATCTTCATCTATTATACGTGGAATATTCAACTTAATTATTATTACATTTATTTTTGTTTTGTTCTAAAATTAAATAATAAACTTGCACATGCATTTTGGACTTTTTAATTTAATACTTCTACTATCACTACTACAACTCACGTCTCCCTCGAATCAAAATTATTCAAACTCAATTGTTTTCCTACCAATAATTCTTCTATCATTTCAAAATCAGTGTCCAGTCCACCCTCATCATATAACTACATTGGTCCCGCCCGCATCTTGTTAACCTCAACGTTTAAAATTTGATCGATGCGTACATTCAAATACAACGATTTATACAAATTATGAAATTATTTTACTAAAAACGATATTTCACTAGAGTTGTTGAACAACAAACACCCAAACATATATACGATCAAATTAGAAGAATTACAAAATAAGAAATATAAGAACAATTTTTGTTTATATAAGAATGATTTTTGTTTAATCACTATATAAACAAAATAAAAGATAATATGTTATAAATTAAGAGCATTTGTAAAATTTATGTTATAGTTAGTGATTTTTACATGTTTTTGGATCAATCGTAACCATAAATTTTTTTACTCCTATCTTATTAAAATCATCCTTATTGGATCTCTCGCTTTATATATATATATATATATATATATATATATATATATATATATATATATATATATATATATATATATATATATATTATAATTTCAAAAAAAATTAAGAACTAATAAAGAGAATAAAAATAAAAATAAAAAAATAAATAAAAAGTGTAATTAGTTTGGTTACCTAATAAGCTCATTTTGAAGTGCACCGCCATTTTTAGTCCTCCGATGAGAAGTAGCGCCAAAACCAGTAGTAACACCATAACTATCAGTACCTTTATTCATACTCTCCATTACCCAATCACTACTAGCTTTAACACCGGCTCGAGCCGATTCAGCTAGCTCCACCGTAGCACTATCGGACCCAGCTACAGCCGCGACTTGAGCCACAGTAAGAGTCTCCCCGCCGAGCCGAACAGCCGGCTTACGATATTCCTCAACCATTTTCTTAACCTCATCGAGATGGCTTCCTGTCATCGACTCGGCTGCTTTCCCCCAGTTTAATGGATCATCGTATTTGACCCGTTTAGGGATACAAATACCCGATTCGGTTACCCCGTTTTGGTTGTTTTCCATTGATTATTAAGGTGATTGACTGTGGAGGGAAATGGGGGAATGGGAGAAGATTGTTTGGTAAAAGGGAAGGATTAAGGGAAGGTATTATTGAATTGATGAGAGAGAAAGGGAGTTGGGGTTTAAATAGAGTTGGGGAAGGTGAAAATGTTGGGTGTGGTAGGTAAGAGAGAGTGGTGGGCCGATTACCCACAACAACGCCTGAAATCATCCATCTTTTTTTATTTTAATTATCACATAGTCTCGTGTTAAATGGTCTCATCGTAAGAAATTTCCTGGATTGTATAGTTTAACTAATACAATTATTAATATATAAGTTTCTTGTTTTAAAGTCCTTTTACGGAAAAATGATTTTTCATAATAATAGCTCATTTTTTATTACTCTCTTACTTTTGTTACAACTTACAAGCATATTTTATTTGTCCCAATAGATTTGAAGCAAAGAAAAATTGTGGGGTTCTTAAGAAATTGATAATAAATAAAAAAAGAATAAATTGTATGGATGAAATTAAAAGAAGGTTAAAATGTATTGTTGAGATTAAAAGAAAATGATAGGTTATTATCCAAAAATAGAAATGATGCAAAATGAGTAGAACAGACTAAAATGACAATTAATGCAAAATAAGTAAGAGAAGAGATTACATGTTATAAAGTTATAGGGTAAGTTAGATAATAGTGTAGATGAGAATTAAAGAAAGAATGTAAGTCATATTTAAAAACATTAAATACTTCTAAATTAAATAGACGAAAAAAAATAGTAAAATAGAGTATTCCCTTCGTCCCATTAAATTTGTAATATTTTTCATTTTGGTCCGTCCTACTTAATTTGCATTATTTATATTTTTGGATGATGGTCCACCACTTTCTTTTAATCTTATCTATACAATTTAAATCCTTTTTAATTTTATCCATATAATTCATTTTCTCTCCTTATTTATTAACACGTCCTTAAAAACTTTTTTTTTTAACGTAAATCAAAGAGGAGGGGGTGTATATATTACAATGAGAAAATAGGAGGGGTTGGTTGGAAGAAAATGTGATCGTTGATGTATGAGGTAGATTATCCTATGGTGGAAAGTGGAGTAGAAATGGACCCCATATAAGGAAATTGAATGGGTATGTACAAAGGAAGGGTTGTTGAAGTATGACTATATAGATTAGAGATTGGAGATTTCCTTTCTTTTCAACTTGAACTATGTAGTCAAACATAGCCAATTCTAATCTCTTTGCCTTTTGTTTTCTATTGTTTTTTAATGTTATTGTGGTTGTTAGGGATATTTTTGAGAAAAAAGGTTTGTGATGAAAGAGTGAAGATAAGTGAAGAAAAAATTAATAAAATTATTAAGAGATTAAAATTTCGAGTTTTAAACATAGAAATCTTATATTCTCTATCTTATTGACTTTAAAATACCTAAGCAAAGTTTTTTTTTTAATTTATTTATTAGTAAATATCAAGGTCATTAAAAAAGAAATTGAGATTACTTATCAATTAATGATGAGAAATGAATACGAATACATACAACAATGAGAAAGAGATCTACCTAGGAAAAAGAGAAAAAGAGAGAAGTGGACGGAGTGGCTAGGATATTTATGACTCACTCATTCTTTAATTTATCTTTTTTCTAATATAAATTATACTATTATTTCCGAAAGTCATAATTTGGATATTCGACTCTGATCCCTTCCCCTCACCTATCATATATTTTTAAAATATGACTTTCCAAATCGTATTGTCAAAAGGACAAATTTGCCCCTAAAAAAATAAACTTAAATATTGCAATTTCATCAAATATAGTCGTATCTTACAAAATAAAGACATGGATACAATATTTCCTTGTTACAACTACTTAGAATAAGTGAAGAACCAAGTCAATAGATAGCTCAATAGTACTAACCATAATAGAAAAGGGCCCACTAACCAAGCATAGTGTGGTCTATCCAATATCCATTTGGGTCTTGGTAGGTGGGAACTATGAAATTTGGAGAAGGAGGAAGTTAAGAGTAAAATGTTTGGTAAAGTATGTGATTAAGCATATGAAATTGTGCACTATTTTTTCTCCACAAAGAATGGGCCCACACCATTTTTGTGGGAAGGTGCAAGAGGATGAACTATCAAGTATCTTGTGGAATGTGGACCCTCTTCAAGCATTTTTGCCTTTTATATTGCATTTTCCACATATGTTCATGAATTCTACTATTAAATTAAGGATGGATCATTTAATAAATAGATAAAATTAATTAATACTCCATTTTAGATATTAAGATTATCCAATTTACAATGTTGAATAGAATATAGATTATCTCCATATTCCTAATCCTACCTATATATATAAATATATTGTCAGGAATATATATTATTAATATAACAATAATATTTTATGATCCTAATGTCATTAAGTGACTCTCATCTGGGTTTGAGAAAGTCGTATGTACGCAACCTTACACTTGTTATTTGTTAATGATTAAACTAACAAAGATGTTGTTTTCGATAAACCCTCGGCAGGAAACCATCATATTCAACTTCACAAAAATAATAAAATACACATAATTTGATGAGTTATTTTTACTCAGTCCATTATTATAAAATAAAATCAAAAACTATAAATTTTTAACACCTCAAAATAATAAACATTTTCCGGAATAATAATACATTAATAAATATAGCTTCCCTACCTACACCAAGTTACTTTACTCATAAAACTTTGTCACACATTGATAGTATGAATGGTCTAGTTTTGTTCGTATAATCACTCACTCCATTAATATCTAGTATCGAAATTGGCAAGGAGTTCGAGTTTGGATGGATACTTGGAGACCTCATACGTGCACGTTATATACTCAAACACGTGGCTAAAGAACTAGTTGACTTTTCATAAATTATTGTTTGAGACGGTCTTATCGTGAGACATTTTCAATACATGAATAACTTATTTTAAGTTAGACTCATCCAAAAACAGTCTTTCATCGAAACACTCAGTTTAACTAACTTTTTAAAATACAATGTACTTAGGCTTTTTAAATGGTGTTAGTTTCTCCAAAAATGTCATTTATGCGTAAAATGTTGAACATTTAATATATATTAAATCTTAAGAATTATCACCATCTATTACAAATAGTAGTGGGACAAAGTGTACTAAACATATAAGGTCCAAAAGGGTCAAAGGGAAGGGCAAAAAATAAATTGGAACAAAAATGTGCCTTTTTGTATTCTTTGATCAATAATTATTGGATTCTATTCTTGTTCAACTTTGATTATGGAGTTACAAGTGACTTAATAGTGTGAATAATGCTCATGAAGACCATAGTTATAATGGTATTGATCGATGGTCATTATACTTGATCATCAATGGGTGATTAAATGTCTATGACCCTTTGGTATACTTGAACTAGTATAAATAGGGGCTTAGGGAAGGATGTCACTTACACCCAATTTCTGAATTCTTATATCCTTACTTTCTCTCTTATTTGTGTTCTTTCAAAAAGAGTTATAAATTTCTTGTTAGAACTTCCAAATTTTATAATTCATCAAACACTTTGTTGTTAAGTTTCATACCCTAAGTACTATGGATATGGTGTATTGTTTGTATCTCATTGTGAATTTCCAAGTCAAAATCCAAGTACTTTTGTGGGGGAAATATCACAAACGGAAAGTGATTACACGCCTACAACAAGTATCAAGTTTCCGGGTAACTATTGTCGTTACAAAGATCATCTTCAAGTTATTTCTTAGTGCTTTGTGTAAATTTGTTTTAGCCATCAACAAAGGAAAATACAAATTCCAATATTGTAATTTGTATTTGCATTATTATTTCTTAATATAAAAGCTTTCATAAAAGATCATTGTTAGAGTAACATAAAAATCAAGTAGAGGTGATGTTGATCACTTCATAGCTCAATCCATAGCATGCCTAATTGAGGGAGATGATGGAAAATGCAATCATTGTGCTTGAATGTACAACAACAAACAATGATGGCATAACGCGACTTGCTCGTTCGAGCAGTTGAAGTGTTCATTCAGATCAGGCTAGTGGGTTGGTATACGTTTGTGCGATGCGTTTTACGTGCTGTACTATTATGAGATTCGTTTTATTGTTTATTGCACTATATTAGAGCATTAAATCAGTTTAGGGTTAGAGTGGAGTAGCATCATTTAGAGTGAGAATAATCCAATCAAGTAAGAGAGGGTTATTTAACTTTAGAGTGAGGCTTGTATTGAATTCATAAGAGACTCCAGTCCATTGTTGCAGATTTTAAGCTCTAGTGGGTGCGCAGTGAGCTTGCAATGGTGAGAGATTTTTTTCAATGTGCTATTGAATAGTTAATGAAATACAAGAGGTATTAAAGGCTTATTTATATTGTGTGTACTTTTCAAAGAATCTCTTCCACATACTTATATTATGTTTTCATCCTAACCACGCATTACCACCATGCACTTGCTTTCTGTCTCATTCTCCAATTTTATTTCTCTTTTCACTAAATTTTACTTATTTTACAACTTATACAGAATGAGAAACACATAGAATTTGTACTTTAAAAATAGTGAAAAAGAAAATAGGAACATTACATGAAAATAAAGGAGTATTAGTCTTAAAGTATAGTACCCAAACCTACTAAAAATCAAAGAAAATGGTCAAATAAATAAAAGGAAAAAAAGGAAGTAAGTTGCCTTGAACTTAAAGACTCATCCATAATTTTTTGTACTCTCTTTTGTTAAGTCTTTGTCTTTAAATTTCCACTGATTTTTCATTCTAAGTTTCCTCATACAATACAAGTAATTCTTCAAGATTATTTCCCACTACACTAATTATTTGCATTTATTCGATACACATAATATTAGGATGATCAAATTGGTCAATTAGTCAATATATAACTATATAAATATTACAACATGTTGAAGAATCACTTAAAATAATTAAATAAGACAAATAAGTTAAGTATTATTTGGCTTTGAGCTAATGAAGCACATGTAGCCATGCTATTAAGACTCATCAACAAGACAACTAATTAGCTACTATAATTGCTATGGCCATATTGGTGTTATGAAGGACGGTTCTATCGATTCTACGACATAGTTAAAAGTGTGATGGATAAGAGAAATAGAGAAATGAATCTCAAAATATAAGGAAAATATGTCTTTTTATATATAATAATTGAAACATCATGTATTTTTGTAACTTATATGTAAAGAGCTTTTATATGCTATTTTTTAAAAGTAAATGCTTAAAATCAAAACCAATGTTAAGATGGATCTTTATTGAAGTCTAAAGGGGTTCCGTATTATGAATAGAAAATGACATAATAGTAATATTACTTTTATATGCTATTTTTTAGAATCAATTGATGAATGAAATATTTAAGAATTAAAATAAATAAATAAATAATAAAAATAAAAAACTTATTTTATCCAATTTTTCTCACCTCAACATGTCTATCTTGCGAAAATTTGAAAAAGTTGAGCGAAAAAATAAAAAAAATTAATCAAATAAGCGATAAATTAAACTTTTTCCAAAAGTAAGCGTCCAAACCCCAAAGCTGTGCTTTGGAGCTGTTCGCAGTTATTAACTGCGAACAGGTCAAAAAAGACAAAATAGCTGTTCGCAGTTACTAACTGCGAACAGAAAAAAAAAAAAAAATTTTTTTTTTTTTTTTTCTGTTCGCAGTTAGTAACTGCGAACAGCTATTTTGTCTTTTTGCTGTTCGCAGTCTAACTGCGAACAGTTATTTTGTGTTTTTTGAACTGTTCGCAGTTACCAACTGCGAACAGCTAGTTTGTCTTATATGCTGTTCGCAGTTAGTAACTGCGAACAGCTCCAAAGCACAGCTTTGGGGTTTGGACGCTTACTTTTGGGATTTGTTTAAAATTTCGCTTATTTAATTACTTTTTTTTTATTTTTTCGCTCAACAATTTCAAAAATTCTCTATCTTGCTTCTTGCGGACATCCTCAGAGGAAGGCCATTTGGGCCGGGGAAGCCCAACTTCTTGTAGCCATTAGACTCCTCCTTATCCTTTGCAACTCATTCTCTTGAAGTTTGGCCCAACCATTTGAGATATTTTGAAGATTATGTTCTTAGTTTTCTTGCAGAGTATTTTCTTGTAATAAAAAGTTGTGCCCATGAAGGAGCAGGAAGAATATAAGGAGAAAAGTAGTAAAAGAGATTGATAACAAATTGTTAAACTCGTATACTTTAGTGTATATAGCAATGCAGCAACAAGGCATATATATATAGAGTACATCTCTATGCATTCATCTCTTCTAACATGCTCCATTCTGATATTATTCATACTGATTTATTTGCTTTTCCTCTTCATAGTCGTTATACACTTATACTTGCTTTTGTTATCATTTTTTGTTCCTTGATGATTATTTCCTTTACTTGTGGGTTTCCTGTTATAATCAAAATTTAATGTGTTTTTCAATTTAACTTATTTTCATTTTTATTTTAAAACTCAATTCAAAAAAATATCAATGGTCTTCATTTCAATGTGACAATGAGAGAGAATATGGTATTGACAATTTTTACAATTTTTGCTTGTATGAGATCGTCTCACTATGAGACGAGCCCATATAATTAACTTATTATTTAATTGATTACTTTAAGATTGTAAGTGATCGTTTTAAGATTATAAGTAATCACTCTAAGGCTATAAAAAGTGATTATTTTAAAATTGTAAGTGATTACTTCAACGTTATAAGTGATCACTTTAAGACATAAAATATATATTGGGCCAGCCCAATAAAAATGATCTCTTTGTGAGACCATCTCATTCAAAAATTAGTGATTGTTAATAAATTATGTTGCTCATTCTCTTTCATTCTTGTCCAAATTTTAGGTTGAATCACTTAATATGGTTATATACCTTATTAAATATTTATCTCACTTAATCTCCTCATTTCTTTACTCCTGTGCATCTACTTCACTATAAAATTCCCTCCTATAGTCTTCTCAAAGTGTTTGAATGTTTGACTTATCCTAATCTCAACTCCTAGTCTTCAAATAAGTATATAGTCTTCACTCCAAACTATAACCCACCCTACCACCTCAAAACAACCCCAAATCGATTTAGCGTTGTTTTATATTCAAATCATGATTAATTTTAAAACCGTTTAGATTCAATTAGACCTAATTTCTTCTCACACACTTATCAAACTACTTAGATCCTAACAAAAAGATTGAGTAAGAACATCAATGTCAAAACCCATTTCATCTCTTGGATTTGAATTTAAAATATATACAAATTAGGTTAAAATAAATTTGATTTGTATGATTATAGCAACATAAAAATAATTAGTATTAGAGAAAAGAAAGGTTAAAAAGTGCCCATTTGGCATTTGCCCATCCATTCTTTAAAATCCAAGAAAAATTTGTAAAAAATCAACTTGTAAATATTGTAAAAAATCAACTAGATAATCTCCAAGTTGTTCAATTTTTTGACCATAAATATCCTCAACAAATCTCCTCTCATCCTTCACCCTTAGGCCTTAGCACTTAGAACCACCCTTATCTTCTTCTTCATTCTCTTATATCCATGGCTTCCGCCACTTTCCTTGCTTCCTTCACTCCTAAAACTCTTGCTCTCTCTAAACCCATTACTTCTTCTCTCCCGTTTTATTCTCTCGTCGCTTCTTCACCGTCAAAAACGTCACCCAATTCCGTCGCATTCACTTCCATAAAGCGTTACGAGTCACTTTCTGCACGCTTTGTGCAAAACGTCGCTGTATCTTCAGAGTTTGAACAAGAGGAAGATGTATTGAGTGAAGATAGCGAACAGCAGCCTGACTTTTCTCCTGACCTTAAACTCTTTGTTGGTAATCTTCCCTTTAATGTCGATAGTGCTCAGCTTGCTGGCCTTTTTGGGTCTGTTGGAACTGTTGAAATGGTTGAGGTAAAAATTTCAAAAAAAAAGCCCCCCTAATTTTGGGGTTTTTTGAAGAGCTTATCAATTTCGGATTGCTGGGTAATTCACCAAATTGAAATTTTTGTTGGGTTTATGCAGGTTATATATGATAAAGCCACTGGAAGAAGCAGAGGGTTTGGATTTGTGACTATGTCTACTGTTGAGGAAGTTGAAGCTGCTGCTCAACAATTCAATGGCTATGTAAATCTTCTGTTATATTGTTTTCCAATTTTATTTAGTGGATTATGTTTGTTTGTTTGTTTTGTTGAAATGCTATGGTTGGATACAGTGAATAATGTGTGTTCTTTATCTATGTTGCAACATGAATTTTACATCTTCAGCCTGGAAATCAGTTCAAGAGATTCTAACTCTAAGTTCAGTTTATGTCTATAAAATCAGTTCATTAAGTGTAGGTTTGAAAAAGGATTGATAATAGATGTCAAGAATGGAAAAATTAAGTTATCAAAAATTACCACAAATTTGCAAATTAAATGTTCTTTGCCCTTTTGTGATTTTGTTTGTTTGTGTTTTGGTTTGTATCCAATGAATGTATTGTAAGTCCTATTAGAGTATATAAAATATCCTGGGGCGTTAACCATAAGCTTAAGCCGATGGTTGAGGCCCTTAGAGTATATACTCTAACAAGTACATAACCTATATGTTGGGAACTTGGGATTAAGGCATTTGCGTTGTTGTATTGTTGTTCTTGACGTAAGTTCACACATAATTTGATGTTTATACTTTATAGTATACCTTATATCATTAATGAGAAGCAATGGGAATATGAGCAATTGTGGAGTAAATTTTCTTGTAGATGAAGTTTGCATAGGTACTCATATGTATTATATGCAGTCTCTTAAGGGTACTTTTGTCTAGTAGGAAAGTTGGAATGGGAAGTAGAGCGTCTTCTCTTAGGAAAATGGTAAAATATGCTACTTTGTGTTGATGAAATTGATGGATATTTAGTATGACTCATTAAGACATTTGCGCTTCTCCATTAGGAAGAGCCATTTGAGGACTATACCTTTGTTAATGTACGAGTGATTGTGTACTTTTGTACTCCGCCTTCGCAATCTTTCCAAGTCTCCGTTACCGTGTGCTCGAGTTGCTTTAGGGAGTTGTGTTCATTGAAGGGAAAAATCACTTTCTGTACTTGATTTGATACCATTTTGCATTCAATTTCGTTATTTTTGTGTAAGCATCAATCAGAAAATAAAATATTTGTTCTAGTAGAGGTGAGGCTGTGTACATGACAGCTATAAATCCATGATGTATTTGCTAACCACTCTTGTAGGCGATGTGGGTAGTTTGTGGCTGTTGGGTCCTAATATCACGGTCATGATAGACCTAAAAACCTTACAATCCGTCGGTTATAATTTCTTACTTTTGTCATAAATCCCGGATGTATTTGTTCGGAAAGATTTTTACTTTTGCCATTGTTTCTTTCAGGTTTTCGCTCCATTCTTCAATAGAAGTATGTTTCTTTGTATATTCTTTGGTTATAACTTCTTCCCTCTAACATATTCTTATGATGATATCAGGAGCTTGAAGGAAGAGCCTTAAGGGTGAATGCCGGACCTCCACCACCAAAAAGAGATGATTTTTCTTCAAGGGGTGGTAGAGGTGGACCGAGCTTACAGAACGCCAACAAGGTTCACGTTAGCAATCTTTCATGGTCGGTTGATGATGCTTCCCTTAAGACTCTCTTTAGTGAATTGGGTGATGTATTGGAAGCAAAGGTGATTTATGATCGGGATAGTGGTCGTTCCCGAGGGTTTGGATTTGTAACTTACAGTTCCGCTGATGAGGTTAACAATGCAATTGAATCCTTAGACGGTGTGGTAAGTTGCTTCGTAACATATTCTTCACTTAGATTAAAAGCTGAATTTATCGTTTTATTAGTGACTTGCTGTGCTTTTGAGTGTGGAGTTAAATGGCATTCTTGCAATTGAAACAATTTGTAACACCCTGTTCGACATCATATCTAATCATCTGGATGTAATCTTCGATAGAGTCTCATCGTTCTTTCCTCATTCTTGGATATGTCGTGCAAAGGAGGGGATTGATTGGGAAAGAAAACATCTTCATTTTAGGGATTGTGTTTGGTATAATTATATGCTTGTGGTAGCCACAGTGGCGGATCCAAAAAGAAAAATGAGTGATTGCAATTTAAGTAAAACGCACCTATTAGGTTTTGATCTCTGGTCACATATATGGAAGACAAACAAACTTATCTAGGGTATATTTACATGTAATGTTTGATTTTATTTTGAATTTGAGTGATGTCAACTGATCTTAGTGACATTACCCTGAATTCGCCACCAGTATTAGGTATAATAAAAAAGCGGGAGGTGAATACTGAAACGCAACTAGCTGAAAGTGTTGATCAAGTTTGTTGAATTGGCACTAAGCTTCTTATTGTTGACAAAAATTTCAAAATTCAATGGACGATATTAAGAAAAAGAACAAATATGTTTGTGAGAATTAAGGATACTGATGGATACCATTTCCATAAAAGGAAATGTCGCAAACTAAATACAACGGATTAAAAAAATGTTTCAAATTCATGGGGATGGAGGGAGTATTTCTATAACTCTTTTTTGTTTGTTTCTCGTACTATTTGATTGATGAATCCGCGGATGCATATGCAGGATCTCAACGGGAGGTCTATCCGTGTGTCTGTTGCAGAATCAAGGCCAAGGCGCCAATTTTGAGTGAACTTTAAGGTTGAACCGATTATCTGCGCAGGTCGTTAAGACCGCTGTAGATGAACCCGACTACAACAAAACAGTACGTTGTTTTGTGCTTGAATTCGGTGAGTGTTTAGATGCACGGAGATTAGTTAGATATTGTCGTTTACACGTAGAGAAATTGTTGGATGTGAGGTACTTTCTCTAGCTGTAAGGATGCTTGAAACTGATTCATGGTGCAGCAGCAGCATTGTAGTGAATAAAGGATGGGTTGTGGGTAGTAAACTAGTAATGCTGCAATACAAATATTTTTTGTTTTGTAAGAGTGCCAAACTAAATGTTTTTATGGACCTTTGTAACTTAAATGTTATTTTTATAGACTTCTATTCTCTTTTTTAATCTTATTTTTTGTTTGATCCATATGTTTTGTTCATCCATTTTGTTTCTTGTTCACTTGGCATTCTATATGAAAAATAATGAATGCATTACTCACCTTTGGAAAGTATTGGATTAACTTTTGTCTTTTTAGTTGCTTAAAAAATAAAAAAAAATTGTTTGTTATTAGCTTTCGAGTTATAGTATAAAGGCTATGTTGTTGGTTTTTTATATTGATTTTTGTTTATTCATTATTTTTTTTAATAAACAGTCAATAGTCATAAATAACTTTACCAAATGTCTCAAACATTTTACTTTTCAAACTAACAAGCTTACAAAAAAGCATGTTTTTTTAACTGCTCAAACAAGTCAATTTAAAACACCAAATTCTGTATAAGATTGTCTCATTATGAAACGAGTTTATATAATTAACTCATTTCTCTAATTACTTATACTAGCTTGAATCTCGTACCAATCACGGATATTTTAAAAAATATTTAAATAATCTCTTAAATATAAACAAAATTAATTCAAAATTATCATGATTTTAGTTTGTTATTTGTTAACCATAATAATTAATAAACATAGAGAAAATAATATTTAAAATTAATAAACATAGAGAAAATAATATTTAATGTGTAAGAGAAATTATTCATATCACTTTATATTTTCTTGTTCATGTAATATCGGAGTATCATAGTTATTACAATTTAATCTTTTGAGTATTAGTTTAATCTTTATTCTATTAATTTTACGTAAAAAGTGAATGAGAAGAACAAATGAACATATAGGAAGTATTATATTAAAATCAATCAGTGTAATTTATAGGCATACGGAAAATAGAGAATGTTATTAAAATATGTAATATAAAATTTTATTATAAAAAAATTCTATGAAAAATATTGTAGGTGTAATCTTTATAGTAAACATGTTTATATTCATTGAAAACTATAATATAGCAATTTTCTCCTTTGGTTTTTTTAGAAAATCCCAAATAGCATTTTTATAATTTTGATATTATACTATTGTACAATTTATTTCGGTATTAATTGCTAATATCTTTTAATCATGATTAATAGTATTTTAATTCTCATGGATCCCAGATAAACTAACCACTATTAATAAATAACTAAAATATATTTTTATCGGTGAGTTTAATCTCACTATTCTTAATATTTATAAGTAATTAGTGAATAGGTTAATCACTGAGTAAATATAACTAAGCTCGTATTTTATATAGGATGCTTAAATTTTTGCTAATATCTATGAGATTTTCAATTAAAAATTTATATATCATTAAAAAATTATAATCATACTTCTATTTTCAAGACAATGTTGTTACATAATTGAGTATTCACTAATTTAAATAATCAGTGTGACTATTCTACTTTTTATATACTATAATATAAAGATTAAAATAGTTAATAAGATGTAACAAATATTTCAATATATGCAAGTCAAAATTTAATATTTTTTCATAATTTTCTTACCTTATTAGCTGATATTTTTCCTTTTATATCTTATACTTCCTTCGTTTTTTTTGTTTGTCCACTTTAAGAGAGAGAAATTTAAATTAGATTTTTAAAGTATATATTGAAGATAAAATATATTCATGTGAGATCTTGTTAGATTTGTCTTGATGTAAAGTTTTTTAATATATAATTTTTATAATTTTTTATAATGCGTACTTAGAGCTTTTAAGATTTAAAATTTACTAAAAAATACGTGCAAAAAATAAAGTGAACAAAGAAAAAGGAATAAAAGGAGTAAAATTTTTGTAATAATTTATTCCTTCAACTTCTTTACTTGTTTGACATTAATGAATGGTATATGTCTAAATATGAAGTTTATTCTATTAATTGAATTTAATGATGTAATTAACTATTTTAACCTGATTATTTAGGCGGAAATAATTTCAACCATTGCTTGACACGTGTTAATAAAATATTTTTTTAGTTTCTTTTTTAGTATATTTGTATTTTATAATTAATCACTTTAAGTGATAAATAATTCCTTTTAAAATAGCAAATGTACGTAAATTTAACCTAATAAAAATAGTCTTATCAGGAAAGTTAAAATCATTTTGTTCATAGTTAGAGGTTAGAACTTATAATGATGGATTTATATTTAAACCATTAGCCACCATTGTTTTTTTTTTTTTTTTTTTTTCGTTTTGGGTATTGGCTTCACAATACCTAAGTTTAACTATTCATCGGGCACAGACCTAATTTGTATTCTCAACTTGTCGCAAGAGTTTATGTTTGCTCGAAATGGTTCTACCTTCAAGAAATCTTGTTCCCGTCGAGAATGGGCCCCATTACTTCGTATGATTTCATAGTTTACATTCACAATAGACAGATTTCATCTACTCCTCCTACTTTAGAAGCTTATAATGACAGAAAGGAATCTCAGATTTCCAACATTTCTACATATAATCAAGATAAAATCTTACTAACTAAAAGGATTTTAAATCTTTCATCAAGAAAACAGATTGATCAGGCCAGAAATATTTTTGATGGGTTTTGTGTAAAGATACTGTTGTTTGGAATGCATTGATAAAAGGGTATATGAAGAATCACATGGTTGATCATGCACCATAACTGTTCGTTGAAATGCCTGACAGAAATATTGTTTCTTGGAATACTATGATTATTTGGTATAGTAGAGGAAACTTAATTCAAATTGCATTGAAATCATTCATTTGTATGCCCGGTAAAGATGTTTTTAGTTATACAGCAATGATCACTGGACTTTGTATGGTGTCTTGTGTTAGTGATGCTTGGCGTTTGTTTATAGAAATGCCGGATCATAATGCGGCTTCATGGGCTGCAATCATCTCTGGTTATCAGCAGAATGGGTTGGCAGCTGAAACATTGAATCTGTTTAAGGAAATGTTGGCAGCTAATGTTGAACCCAATTGTTATTCATTTACTACTGTTTTGAGTGCTTCAGCAGAATTAGCATTGCTGTCAGTGAGTAAACAGCTTTACTTACAACTTCTTAAAAGAGGGTATGAGCAGAATTCCCATATAGGGAATTCTGTTCTTTCTACATTCATGAAATGTGGTAGTCTCGAGGATGCAAAGTGTGTTTTCGAGAGTTTACATAATCGGAATATTGTTAGTTGGAATTGTATGATTACTGGTTATGCTCAACAAGGGGATGGCTTAAGAGCAATCATGACATTCCATCAGATGCAGAAATGTCGCATTTCACCTGATCGAATAAGTTTTCTTGGAGTTCTTATGGGGTGTTGCCACCATGGTTTGGTCAGAGAAGGAGAGGAATATTTTCAAAGTATGACTAATGATTATGGGATTTTTCCTGGGTGTGAGCATTATGCTTGCTTGACAGATCTTTTTGCGCGTGCTGGGCTACTCAAAAAGGCACATAAGGTTGTCATGGAAATGCCTTTTAAACCTACACCTGTGTTTTGGCGATCAATTCTAAATGGATGTAGGATTTGGAAATGTCCCGAGTTGGGTGTTTATGCAGCTAATCAACTTTCAAGATTCGAGCCTTCTGAATCATGGACTTCTCCCTTTGTTCGTGATTCTGGCAAACTAAATGACCTACCTTTCTTAAGGACGCTGAAAAAGGAGCCAGAAACCAGAAAGCAGATGGGCTGTAGCTGGGTGGAGATTCAGGGGAGGACTTATTTGTTCACATCTAGAGATGAAACCCATTTGGAAACATATGAAATTTATGAAATGAATGACCTATTGATCTACGAAAGCCTAGGGAATTTCAGAGTTCGTAATTATGAGCTAACTTATTACGAAGAATGAAAAAAGACCATCTTTTGCTCCTAATAGCTTCATGTAATGTGCCAACACTTGATATGTTGACAAGTCGACATCATGATCTCATGCCGATCTTTTAAGAGCGTGTTTATACTTTTCTGACCCCTGAAAGTGGCTTTGGATTTGTACTTGGACTTGACAGAGTTTTGTTTACACTTACTCCAACCCGCATGGATGGGAAATTGGGCTAATTGCTCCTGATTAGCAACTGCAATTGTTCTTCTGTGATCAAACTAAGTAGTACTACCGTCTATCTGATGAGGCCGTAGTATATTACCATTTTCCCCCTTCTCGATTAGGTTCCCAAATTGGTTTAAGATGCTTTTACCCAAGATTAGAACACGGACACTGATAACAATTAGGGCACTTCTGATCTAAGGTAACTAATATAAACTCGAACATTGCAAAATCGCACGTTAAAATCTACTATACAGAAGAATATGGAAAGCTATTTATATTTTAGGTGCAAGTCTGTCTAACTTCATTGTATGGCTTACTTCTACATGTCTTTGTTAGTGCCTGAGACCAATTCATAATTTAGTTCTGTATTAATTTGTTTATTTGTCTAAATTTTTTGCTTGTTCTTTGTTTTGTCAATGCTGGTTATATGGGTTGTATTTGTTATGCAGTAAGTGCTCATCATATCTGTTTGTCAATGCATCAAGAAACTAGTTGATTTGTCAAGTCTGTCTAGCCTCGTAATGGTATTGGAGTAATGAAATGTTATCGTTTTACTAAATTTGGTTGAAATTCCAGAGTTTTCAGTTATAAGGAAGGATTTATTGTTAAATCCAGCTTTGGTTTGGAATGCAGTATGCTTTTTACCACTAATGAGTCTTTTATGCAGGGAAGTTTAAGGAAGAAACTTTTGATTCTTGGTTAAGCTAGGAATGGTCTTGACTATGTTGAAGATCAATTTCTCAAGACAAATAATATTGCTGGTGTTTCTACTAGAATGCAGCAAGATTCTGCTAATGTGCACAAACCTATGGTAAGTGCATCAATTACAAGTTAGATACTTCATCATTAGTAATTAGCGTATTTCGCGCTCATAGAAACTATGATCAGACTTTGAGGAGGGATGGAAGACGACAAGTGCTAGAGCTGTGCAACTGGTCGGAGGCCCTTATCCAACCCTTAATTTCAAGGGTTTAAAAAGGGCCGGGTTGAAAATGAAACGGATTATAAACGGGCTTTAGTGATGCGGGTTGGATAAGGGCTGTAATGAGGGTTCACAAAGGGCCATAAGGAGGGTCGTCATAGCGAATGAATGGCTGTTGAAGAAAAGATTAATGGTGGTGTCTTAGACTTCATAATAAAGCCAAATTATGGCATCGTAGTATTGGTTCTTGTCTCAGTTTGAATACATGTTGTTTTTTAAAAAAAAACTTGTGCTCAATTCTCGTTGCATTTCTCCCTTAACTCTCTTCTTTCCTTAGCCTAACAAAAAAAAACGAATTACAATTCTTGCTTTATAGTAGGTTTAAGATTTGTTGTAATTTATTTGAATGCAAAGGTTGGTAATGATCATTTTTTCTGCACAATTTATCCTATTGTTAAACAAATAGATGTGTATTTTTTGAAGGTTTAATGGATACCCGAGCGTAGAGTCAACCTTATAACTGAATTTTCGACTTTAAAATCATGTAAAATTCATTGTGGACGTAAGACCCAATTTCAAACTGATCCTATACACCTGACCAAAATCGACCTGATAGTTCGAATTAATACATCTACCTCGGCCATTTCATTTATTGCTTATTGATATTGGAAACCATGAAGTAAATGACTAAGATCTTAATGCAATATGTTTAGGGAAATTCCATATGGTAGCATCTAGTTTTCATGAAACGCCAGAGGTAGCACTTTTGTAAGATTTTTTCACATGGTAGTATCCAGTTTATGCACTATCTAATTGCTGTAACATTTTCCGTTATATTCTTGTTAATTTCCGTTTAATTCATTATTTTGTAAGATTTTTCTACATGTTAGCATCCAATTTTTTCTCTCAAATGTTTAATTCACCATTTTAACGTTTAATTCCCCGATTATTTTATCAACGCCCTTAAATGTTGTAACAATTTTATTTTCGTTTAAATTATTGGCATAACAAAGTTCAAAAGGTGCATTACAAACACAAATAAATAATTCAAAAGGCGCATTTTATAAGCTTAAAAGGTGCATTGCATAAGTTCAAAAGGTGCATTCCAAGTATTAATACATATCTACTTAATCGTTACAACATTTCAGAGCGTTGATAAATTTATCGGTGAATTAAACGTTAAAATGGTGAATTAAATATTTGAGAGCAAAAACTGCATGCTACCATGTGGAAAAATCTTATAAAATGATGAATTAAACGGAAATTAACAAGAATTTAACGAAAAATGTTACGGCATTAAATAGTATATAAACTGGATGCTACCATGTGGAAAAATATTACAAAAGTGCTATCACTAGCATTTTATGAAAACTGGATGCTACAATGATGAATGATTTCACAATATTTTCATCCGTATTTTTTCATTAAACACAAAAAAAGTGGTTTCTTGCATTATTTTAAGAGTTTTATTATAATTAAATGCATAACATTCATTGTCCCTAGAGATCACTAGTACAATATAAGTAATTTCAATTCCTTACGACTTGTATCCTTCATATTAAAATCAAAATTAAATTGCCAAGATATTCAGAAAAATTGAAATGAATAAGATAAATTACCAAAAAATGCACGAAATAAGATAAGTTTCAACTTATTTCTAAAAATATGCGTGTAATTCCCAAACCTGTGGTTTGGGGCTGTTCGCAGTTACTAACTGCAAATAGATCAAAAAAACAAACTAGCTGTTTGCAGTTAGTAACTGCGAACAGGTGTTGACTTTTGTTTGACCCTGTATACTTTTCCTAATTATTGAGTTGTCACTATTATGTAAATACATATCATACATTTGTGTTGTAATTTAAAATTATATTTTGTAGTTGTATCTATATGTTATAGAGTATTATACTACTATAATATATATAGTAGATTACCTGGAGTGAAGGTCACAGGCTCTAGTGTTGTGACCTCCACTCCCACAACGAAGATAACTATTGCGTTTCTTTCTTCCCTCATCCGTTTCGTTTGCAATCCTCTTAGACTTAGGCCTCCCTTTACCACGAATTTGATCGGGATCATGTCTAAGTTCAAAGCCCGTGTATTGAGGCCATGACCTCTTATCGATCACTGGCATAAAGTAATGTTCGTATATACTTGCATAACTTTGAGAAGTATAGCACGGATCCACAAACCGCTCATATGAAAGTTGTCGTTTGATGCAAACAGCAAGTACATGTGAACAAGGTAGGTGGTATATCTCAAGTTTGTTACATGCGCACTTCCTTTGATTCAAGTCCACATGTTGAATCTTACACCCCTTAGACGATCCTCTATTTCCCTTCCCAGTCTTAATTTTGAAAACACCTCTTCTATAGTCAAACGCGATTATCTCATGAAAATTTGCCTTCTCGGTGTTTCTATTGATAATCTTGGTGGCATGCGATGTGTACATGTGTCCTCCAAGTAACCATGCACTAGTGTGTGCCGTCTATGGCGATAAGAGGTTTACAATGATTGAAGCCTTCAATGCAAGGTTTAAAGGCCCAAAAGACACGTTGGAAGGTCCTAATATTAGGTCACACATATACACCCGTATCATTGTCTTCCTTAAAAAACCACTCAACTACTAAGCCCGGGTTGGAATGTTGCAAAGCTTCTAAAAAGCGTGGAAGTAGTGAGTAAGAACCTTCCCAAGTTCCATATATGGACAATAAGGCTTGTTGCTTAGCACACCACGCTCGCTTATAATTCACTTCTACACCAAAACGAACTTTAACCATCTGTCGTACGACAGATACCTTAATGGATGGGTCTTTAGCAACACAATTTCTAATGACAATGTTAATGACAGAAGATGTCAAGTGAATGTGTGCAGCCGAGACAGTGTCACTACCCAAAACACAAGACCCATGCTTACCCTTATACGTAACAATACGCCATGAAGATAAATATGAATCGAGCGTAGCCCTAAGTCTCCACGAACAGCCCTACTTACACTTCAAGGTAAGAACAGTTTGGTTTGAGGTCTCCGTTCTATACTCCACGTTTCTACGAATATGATACACTCTAATTAACTTCCAACAACACTTCCTTACTATCAAACATCATACCCTTCTCCAACTCCCCTTCTTCGGTGTAAGTGGTATCACAAGCCCAAGTCCTTCAGGAGTTGTCCTCCTCATACTCGTCTAGAGGTGGATATAGAGCATAAGGTGTAGGAGGAATGATTGTAGGAATGTTGCCTAGGGTCATGTCATTTGCTAGCGCATCCTTATCGACATCCACATCATCCTCAGAAGGATCGTCAATGAGCTCATTACTCTCATTTCCATCATCCCAAGGTCCCATCTCATCACTTTCCCCTAAATTAACCATTGAATCAATTGGAGCTTGATTCGGAGGGGGTTGAGAAAGAGTACAAGATGCGAAAGGAACGAAAAGATTTTGAGTTTCTTGAGTTGATATAGGCATAGGGGTAGGAGCAGGATTAGAAGCAACTACATTTCCTAAGGTTACTTCTTCTACGTATAACTCTAAAGAGAGAATTTGGGTGGACTTTGAATGCTCCCACATAGCATCTATAGCCTCATTATCCTCAACAGGAAAGGCTATCAATTCTCACTCATGTCATATTTAAAGCTTATATTTACGGTACTTCTAGTGGGGTCCAATCCAATCTTAGAACATATAAAACGTTTAAACTGGTTCAAATTCATGTTCGAGTTGCATGTAAACAACCTACATCTTCCCCCAACATAATGAACTTTGCCACCTCAACAGGAAAGGCTATCAATTCTCACTCATGTCATATTTAAAGCTTATATTTACGGTACTTCTAGTGGGATCCAATCCAATCTTAGAACATATAAAACGTTTAAACTGGTTCAAATCCATGTTCGAGTTGCATGCAAACAACCTATGTATTCCCCCAACATAATGAACTTTGCCACTACTTTCTCGAATACAACCATTCTAAAAATATATACTATAATGACGCGAAATGATGTCATTTCTACATGAATACAAACAAAATCAACATCATCATCAACTTCATACCCATACAAGTACATTATATTCATTTGATTATAATCTTTTTGGTCTGTAAATTAATAAAGTCCATAACGTAACTACGTTCATACATATATAATGTACATAAAATTCAAATAATAAATCAATTAATAAGTTCATAAATGATATTTCTAATAACAACCTCAACATTTCTAATAATATATAAAGTACATCAAATTCAACTAATTCAATATGCTCACCAACAACAATACTTCAAAAAACAATACAAAGCTATGAACACAAATAAACATTATCTTGAACAGTTATGGATGATTAAGAAGAGTGTTGATTTTAGAACTAGTAACCTACATTTGAGAAAATAACCAAACTTCATCAAAACCCTAAAAAACGATCTATGTACAAAAAAAGGCATAAATGTTTACCTTTGTGCAAGCTAGAGTATCCCAGACTAAATTTGAAGTGCCAAATTGAAAGAGAAATGTAAGAATTGATGGATTAAAGCTAGTCTAATAGTGGTTTTGTAAGGGGAATTTCGAGTAGTTTAAGATAGGGTTTTGAAATTGGGGAAAATGGGAACGAAGGAAGCTGTGCGTATTTGTGGTGCATCATGTTCGCAGTTAGTTAGTAACTGCGAACAGGGTCAAAAAAAGTCAACACCTGTTCGCAGTTACAAATTGCGAACAGCTAGTTCACTTTTTTTTACCTGTTCGCAGTTACAAACTGCGAACATCTCCAACCCACAGGTTTAGGAATTACACGCTTATTTTTGAAAATAAGTTGAAACTTATCTTATTTCGTGCATTTTTTTTGATAATTTATCTTATTCATTTCAAATTTTCAGATATTCACATATACTTAAGAATCGAAATCAATCCACTCTGATATATTACACCTGAAATTCAACCAAACACCCAAATAAACATCAAAATCTAATACTTTCTTCATTTCATTAAATTTGCTACATTTAACTTTTTACGCAATCTAATGTTATTTCGATCATTTATATATTGAACTAAACACATCTAAAAATTATAAAAATATAATATTATGAAAGTATGTGATTAGACGATTTAAACAAGATTTCACTTAATTAAATTTTTTCTTACACATTAGCCGCAATATATAAAATAAGGTTGACCGATAAATAGTTTCATAAACTATTATGTAACAAGTATTTCAAAACAAAGAAAGTACTAATGGTACTAAAAATATTGACCGTGGATGATGGAAATCATTAGGGTGTCAATTCTAATGATGACAATTTGATAAGAAATGATCATGACATATTTATATTAAAAATGACTAAATATTTATAGCTACATATACATATTCTAGTCAAGAGAATTGGGGAAAGATAAACATGTATAGTAGGCAACATGAAGATTGTTTCAAGACAAAGCCTAAATTAAAGGGATATTGGCACATGAGTTTTGACCACCCACCAATTCCAAGTCATAGTGAGTGATATGAAAACTTATTAGTCGGTCAGCCCACAAAATTTACATCAGTATCTTTTTAGTTGAGTCTCATTAATTTTGCTTTATTTAAATATTACTCATAATTTATATCTTTTTTTAACTTTTATCTATATATTTAATTTATTTTTTTATTTTCTTCACATATTTTTTCTCATTACTGTGAATATTTAATTCTACACAAATAATCATAGGGACGATTTCACAGTGATACCATCTTAATTGGATTGATTCAACGTATACTTAGTGTATGAAAATGATCACTTATAAGATAAGCTTAAGATAATCACTTATAGTTTTAAAGTGATAGTTTTTTTTATAGTTTTAGATTGGTAACTTATAACCTCAAAATGATCATTTTCAATCATAAAGTGATCAATTTTGAAAATGAGTTGATTATATGGGCTCATCTTATGGTGAGACAATCTTATATAAGACTTGATGTTATTTTTGTCTTCTTTAAATTGGTTTTCCTGCCAGTTGCATATAGGATAAATTTAATAGGACAGAATGAGTATTGGTTAAAGCTTAATCTACCTCTTTCCCCTTTCGGTGGCAACCATCTTTTTCATGCATTCATAATCCATTTTGGTAGTCATACTTATGATCAAAAAATTAATCAAAAGACTTGCAAAACTTTGTGACTATTGTTCATCATGTTTGTAGGCTTGTACTCTTATGAATGAAAAAGAATGAGACTTGTCTTATAAAGTTTATATTTTGCAATCTATAAAAGTTATTTTTGTTTTGTTGTCTCATCTAATTTGAAATAATTTTTCTTCCTATTCATACTCAAACTACGTACTCTTGCCTTTAACTTGAAGTTAATGGGCGCCTAGTGATGCAATTCTTATGTTTTTACCACGTAACTAACGACCCTGTAAAAGTAGAATAAAGACAGAAAATTAAAGTTAAGAGGTTTAGAAAAAAAATAAACAATAAAATATATATATATATATATATATATATATATATATATATATATATATATATATATATATATATATATATTATTGAAAAATTTGTATCGACCAGATAAAAAAAAATAGATTGTGAGAATAGATTGCAAAAGTAACCAACGAAACAACCAAGGGAATAACATATTTTACGACCCTAACAACCCGTTTGATTGCTATTTGTTGGTACTAATGATGGTAATGACAATGGTTTTTAGTATGAATTTTCATGAAATTTACCATGTGATTTTCATGATCATGATAATGAAATGTTGATCATAAAAAAGCTTTTTTATTCATAATTTTTCATTACCACCTTATATCAACCATCTAAATGATAATTTATTAAGATGAATTCTATAAATAAAATGAAATTATTGAAGTTTAACAAATTATTTAACTATCAAACCTATCACTAAAAATTTGTCCTATTAAAATAACACTAAACTGTTATTAGCATTCTAAACATTTAATATTGACAATCAAACTTAGTTGAAAAGTCATTATTGCTTGATTAAAAGTAACTTATTTTTATTTAATTCTTATAATTGTTTTAAGATAAAAGAACTAAGCATTAGTCAAATCACTCATGATTAAGGTGAATGATTGAGCTTAACAACTTTAATTGAAGAAGAGCTTTATTGAAGTTTGTTAACTAATTAAGTTAATGAGAAGTCTTAATTGGGTTTGTTAATACATGCTCAATATTACATTATCAGCTTAGTTACATCTGCCTAACGAGTAAATATATCCACTACTAATAAAGTTTAAAAATAAAAAATATTTAATTTGTCTATTTGTAATAAATTGTTCATTTTTCTACCTACATAAAATGTAATCAATCTAAATTAGGAGCATATACTAAATGTATCAACAACAACTTTTCAATAATAAATCAATAAATATTTGTTTGTATCTATATTAAGGAAGATTATCATGGGATAAATATAAAGACATATTCTAATCATAAATATATATTTAGATTTAATATTTTATGATATATTTACAACAAATATATATCACAATAATCAAATCACTTTAATTTGTTTATTTATAAAAAGACAGTAGTAATGTTTGAAAATTAATTAAAAAAAATTAAAGCTATGCATTTTATTGTCACCGTATCAGTTTCTCTTTTATTATTGTGCTTTTATTATAACGGATTTTCTTATTTTATATTTTTTGACATTTTTTAATTTTGCAAAAGTAATTATACTTAATATAGAGAAATTTTTTTTTTATGCCAATGTATTAAAAGCATAAAAATAATTTGACATTAGTATTGACCATTTAATATAAGGTTGACAATGGAAATTTTCTTTACAAATAAGTGAGTGACACAATGAATAATTTTGTATATGAAATAAATTCAATAAAATAAAATGTGATTTTATCTACTAATAAAAAACAAAATAATTAATGAAACATAGAAAAAGGTAAGTTTTCGAAAGAAATGCCAATAATGTACAGTATTTGTACTATACGATGCCAAAACAAGGCCAGATTCTGTTTTTGACTTGCAATAACGGTTAACAAACTTTAAACTGATTTATGTTGACGTTAATGCTCAAATCTCGGTAAATATACCCAACATCCAATCCATCTTTTTGAAAATTAAAGATGAGAATAGTTGAATATGAGTAGTATAGAACCCTTCTTTGTTCTTACTATTTTTGACAGGTGACTTTGAGATTGCAACATTATGTAAATTTATGTAAGAGCTTTTAAGAGTTATTATTATCATTATATTTATTGTCCCGCTTAGAAGTAGGGTCTGGGCATAGGAAGGTGACGGACAATTCATATCCGTACTCCCTTCACAGAGAAGACTAGAGGAAGCGGTCGATTTTACCCCCAAACATGTCGGAGCCCCGCATAAAAAGGATATGAGTGACGACATTTTCACAAAGAAACAGCTACTTGAAAAAAAAAGTTTTCATTTGCGTTCCATTTATTGTTCCCATAAAAAGGATCTATTTATATCACAAATTTTGCAAAAAAATTAACCGTGTTCATCCTTATTTTAGTATTTTAATAATGCTTATAATTCTTACTTATATTCTACGAATTTGCTTTTAACATTTTTATATTCTTTACGGTTCCCATGTGTTTTCCACTACCTTGATAAAAATATTTTTTTATTAGTGGTCTCCATATTTTTTCCACTAACTTTCTTTTAATATTTTTTTAATGTTTATCGTCTTCACTTTTTCTTTATCAAATTTATTATTCAATAAAATAATATAGAAGCATCCACTATCTAAAAGATTATATTTTTCTTAATTCTCATAAACATTTATTATGAAAACTTCATTAACAAATGGAGGAAATATATTTAATTTTTTTCATAGTTCATGCTCTATTTTCTTAATTATCATTTAAATATTTAATTTATTTTTCATCTTATCCACATAACTTTCTCATTTCTTCATAAATAAGGCTTTTTTCAGATTATTACAAATTTGCACAAAATTTCTACTTTTAGCAAAAGACAT